>NC_090781.1:1380000-1447500 GCF_040054535.1 Antennarius striatus | reverse complement strand
AAGTAGTTTATCTTTGCGTCTACACTCTTTGTGTCCAGCAGGACTACTTCCTGTCCAGCTCTTGTCTTATTACCTGAAACTCCACCCACTAATATGCAAATTCAACACCATTAAAACATTCTCCGGGATCCAACACTCTCATTGGACGGAAGCAGCGGTGTGTTGTAACTGTCGGTGTCTGTGTGTCCGTCCGTCCGTTCAGACAGAAAGATGAAACAAAGAGCACATGACTCGGGCAGCAAAGGGGACGGAAATGAGATGAGGACCTTGACCTTGAGAAAACTAGGTCAAGGTCAAATTTCAACTTTTGTAGACTCAGGAACCATAACACCATAGATCAAAACTAGTGCTTTGATCTACCTATGCACTAGCTTTGATCTATGGTCAGAGCTAGTGCATAGCTTTGACTTTTGTACTAATCTTAGATTTTTGGTCGGCAGTCACGTGATACCGTACTCGCATTCTATTGGCCGAGAGCATCCTGAAGTGCGCTACGTTCTGTGAGTCTCGGACTTCCTCGAGTCACAAAAGTGCTTTAAAAAGTCTATCAGGGGTGTCGAGGGATGTTGGTCTCTGACTGCCTTGTGTGTAACTGTGGGTAGAACATAAAGCAGCAGGGAGGTGTCCACTCCATGGCGTTACCACGGCGGGAACAACATGGCCGCCACGTTTTGCTTTGGTAGTGGCTCTAGTCACCAGTGACAGATGATAGGGGCTCCTGGATGTGATAAAGGGGCCCGTTCCTGTCTTCTCTGGCCCCATGTGACAAGAGGTTCATCTAGCCGCCCACACGTGATCAATTATTAGAATATTATTAATATTATTAATGGATAATAAATACCACAGGTACCAGACCATTAGGGTCAAACATGGATAAAACTATTAAAAACTGGTACCTGAGCTGTGATTGGATGGAATTATTCTTTCATTTACAAAAAAAAAAAAGTTTTTCCAACACAAAAAAAGTTGAATGCATAATTTTCTCCAACATTAACAAAATTAAAGGAGAAAGAAAATCTGAAAAGATGAAAGTTTGAACTATTTTTGTGTAGATTCAACCAATAAAATCCCAGTAAAAGGTTTGCTTTTGGATGGTGAGACTTCCCAGAGGTCAGAGGGGCCTGATGATGTCATCACGCGTCAACTCATCACCAACCAGATGGATTTACTGACAGGACTCACTCTAACCATTCATCTATTTAAATTTGTCTTTCTGGTAAAACTTATCTTCATCCTCCCTTCCTCCACATCTTCCTCTTCCTCTCCTCGTTCCTTCATCCTCTACACTCTTTCTGCATCCACTGTGCCCCCCCACCCCCCTCCCTCTCAGGCTCCTATTCGTTGAGTATTCTGGAGAAGAGACGATCAGACGCTCCGCTGGAATAAGAATTCCTGCATTATTTGATCATCAGAGTTTATTGTAATCCTTGACCCTGGCCCTGAATTTCAAACACAGATTGGGGATTAGGGTGCTTAGATGGGCCGTGTGTGTGTGTGTGTGTGTGTGTGTGTGTGTGTGTGTGTGTGTGTGTGTGTGTGTGTGTGTGTGTGTGTGTGAACAATATTTTAATGGAAACGGCATACCTGTCCTGCAGTACGAATGTCCCAGAGTGTGTGTGAGGGGGAACACAACACACTTGTCTTTTTACGGTACGTGAGTCAGGGGGCAGATTACTTTGAGTTGTGTTAATTCAAATGTGCGCACACACACACACACACACACACACACACACACACACACACACACACACACACACACACACACACAAACACACACACACACACACACACACACACACACACAACTTGTGTGTCTGATACTTGTCCCAGTGAGTATCTGTACTTCTGATTGCGTACTGCCACCCACTGGTGAGATCGGACTCCCTCCACTGAACGCCTACGTGAACGAGTGATTTCTTGGATGCCACCTGATTGGCTGGAATATGATACGAAAATTTACTTTTAAAAATTGGTTAAAAAAAAAAAAAAAGTAAAAAGACAAAAAAAGAATTGGGGAGAAACACCAACAACCAGTGAATATTACTTTGAACGAATGTTAACAGACCTCCTAGTTAGCAGCTAGCTGCGGTGCTAATGACGACCTACACCTGTAAGTAAGAAATAAGAAGAAAACTGAAGGTTGGAGACTGCTCAATGTTTGAGAGAAGTAGTTTGTGAAGTCCTGAAGGTGTGTTGGTGTCAGATGGAGACCTTCTTTGTCTCTGCTGGCCTCATCAATGGCCTCCATCAATATTATCTCTAAGAAAGATGATCAGCGATGAAAGGAACAGCTCGTCCACATGCATCTGAGTTCAGTCTTTGTCTCCTCACACCCCTCCACAAATAAAACAGGCTAAATATTCTGAGTCAATAAAATCATTGTGGCCCTAAATCAACCTAGAAAAGCAGCAAACATCCAACGGACACACAGACGGTTGGCTTCACGCACACACACCTTATTGACAGGCCTGACAACCAATAGCAGGACTTCTTTATCAGCTTGTTCTCCAGTCTTTGTTTCCAGTAACTTTGACAGCTTTCCATTGAAGTGTGCATGACAGAGAGAAGGAGCGACAAACAAAAGGGGGGAGGCGGTCGCTGTAGAATAACACACTTCCTGACCAAATAGTGCAACGGTAAGCTAATAGAGTGAAAGAAAAATCACCCCTACATGCATAGTGGCAGGCAGCGGAAATTTCCTTGCAACCTCAATGACTGGCTATTAATAATTGGAGTAAGAGTGTAATGAGAACAGAATCCTCTGAAGGCGAGTCTTCTTTTCTCTTCACTGGCGTCCGTCCCTTCTCTTTTAAATCAGATGTGTGTAAAGAGTGAACACTCCAGTCTTCTTAAATGTCTTATTCTGTCTCATCCTGTTTTTGTGTCGGATGTTTGAGTTACTTCTCTTCCTTTTACAAAAAATACTGTTCCTGATTTAAACCGTAAAATACAGCTGGCACCATCCTTGGTTATCTGTGGTTGAATATAGATTCAGATTAGATTAGATTAGATGGTTTTTACTTGGGTTATAAGGTTCATAGAAATAGAATGATTACACAGATATGCAGGCAGATAACAGGCCTCAGTTTTACTGCTGTTGGTATTCTGGGAAAACAGCTCCAGACTTATTTTGTGTTGAGGTTTTTCTCAATTAAATTGTGTATATGTTGTGTTTTTATTCATATAGTATGTCTGCTTCAGTGATTTTGCAAATATCTTTAAAAATCCTGAACTGATTGGAACTAAATTTCGTAGACTGGTGGAGTGAATGCAGAAAATCCAGGAAAATAAATCTGTTCACCTACAGGAAACCAAAAACACCCCTTCGAAAGTCCTTCTTCTTGGTGCTCCTCTGTTGCCTCGTTCCTTTCCAGCACTTTACTGATTGAATTGATCTGATTAATGCTTATTATGTCAAAACCTTTACACAGAAGGGTCCATTCGCACTTACCACAGGATTTACGACGAGCCAGTGTGTAATGTCTGTCTGGAGATGGGCATTTATACAAATACATACGATTCAACAAGAAAATAGATCTGAAACAACAGCGAGAACAAGCAGCAATACAATGCTTCACTGGAGCCGGAAAGATTAGACAATTAACTCAACATTTATAGGCAACATTTTTGATAAATAATTAGATTTGAGCATGTTTTGGTTCCTGATTTCTTTGCTTAATAATATTGTAAATTGAACATGTTATTTGTAGTTTTGCCTCATGATCTATGAAAACAAGAAAACTGAAGTTGTCATTTGAGCTTTATGAAATTGAATCAGAATTCTCGCTTCATTATTCTTCCCTTCTGGTGCTAATGTTCCTCATATCGGACGGATTGAATTTTACCATTCAGGAAACCCATGCAGATGGGACAGACGGTCTACCTGGGTTTCCGTTCCCCCACCTGAGTGATATCAGTGGTTACATTTCTGGCTCTAAGGACATTTTCATGATTTTACTCATTCGCTTTTTTCCTCTGGATGGGGCAAATGAGGAAAGGTGCCCCACGAGGGGCATCATGGGAGTTTCCAGTCTAGAGAAAGCTTTGTTACAAGCCCACCTGATTTCATGTTATCCCTTATCCCGGGAACTTCAGCGTTCTCATTAGAACATGTGTCAAACCCAAGGCCCGGGGGCCAAATGTGACCCTCCACATCATTTTATGTGGCCCCTGTGAGCATCAAAGGTCAACCGATCTAAAAATAAACAGGTCAAAAGTGTGCTTTGATCACAACTACATTTCCCACAATGCAATAATTCAGCCAATTTTGAACAGAGTTAATATCCCAACTTATGTCTGATGTTATTTTTCTTTATTGATTGATAGTTTGATCCTTGATTGATGGAGTTCTGTGGGTTTAATAACCAGACAAATGAAAAGGATTTATGTTAGAACAGAGAAACAAACAAACATGTTTTTTCTGTCTAACTGTAATGTTTGGAACTAGAATCAGTCAGAAATTCAGTTATTTAACATTAAGGAGTAGTTACATTTAGTTACATTACACTGAGTTACATTTAGTTACATTTATTAGTTACATTAAGGAGTAGTTACATTTAGTTACATTACACTGAGTTACATTTAGTTACATTTATTAGTTACATTAAGGAGTAGTTACATTTAGTTACATTACACTGAGTTACATTTAGTTACATTTATTAGTTACATTAAGGAGTAGTTACATTTAGTTACATTACACTGAGTTACATTTATTAGTTACATTAAGGAGTAGTTACATTTAGTTACATTACACTGAGTTACATTTAGTTACATTTATTAGTTACATTAAGGAGTAGTTACATTTAGTTACATTACATTGAGTTACATTTAGTTACATTTATTAGTTACATTAAGGAGTATTTACATTTAGTTACATTACACTGAGTTACATTTAGTTACATTTATTAGTTACATTAAGGAGTAGTTACATTTAGTTACATTACACTGAGTTACATTTAGTTACATTTATTAGTTACATTAAGGAGTAGTTACATTTAGTTACATTACACTGAGTTACATTTAGTCACATTTATTAGTTACATTAAGGAGTAGTTACATTTAGTTACATTACATTGAGTTACATTTAGTAACTCAATGTAACTCAATGTAATGTTACATGGGGCTATTGATTTAGAGATCAATAGCCCCATGTCCTCAAGTACAAATTATGCATATGCTGTATATTTGCATGTGGTGTGAGGGTGGAGCAGACTGGTGCTAATCTTACATGTGGAGGCTGTAGCTGGGAGGTGAGTCTCTTCACTCAGAGAACTACAGTTACAGAGTAACCACACTGGTTCTGGTTAATAACTGAGTTACTAAGGTTTAATATTAATAACTGTTACTAATATTAATATTATGTTAATGTTCTGAAGAATCTCAGGGTCTGTTTAGGGAGACCAGTAAATAGTGTTGCAGAAATTAAATCATCTTAATGTATAAATGGACAAACTGCAGTTGGGGGGGTTTAGAGATGATGTTCTCACATGGATCTCATCTGAAATGATGACAACAAACTGGCAGTGTCAGATTCAATCCAGGTGAAAATTTCCTCAGATTAACAACAGCATTTTTATGATTATTCTCATTTTTCCTCAACTTTCTGGAAATATGTATTCGTCCATTTATAATCAGAGCATTAGATGCACAGAAGTGTCTCTTTACTCATTTTATCACATAAAACGCGTTTAATGTTTTTCATTGTAGCTCTAAAATAGGAACTCTGTAAATAGAAGCAGACCACTGACACACACACACACACACACACACACACACACACACACACACACACACACACACACACACACACACACACACACACACACACACACACACACACACAGCATGCTATCAGAGATCACTGTGATCAACACTGCCATCTAGTGGAGTCTCTCACACACACACACACACACACACACACACACACAGACACACAGACACACAGACACAGACACACACACACACACAGACACACAGACACAGACACACACACACACACACACACACACACACACACACACACACACACACACACACACACACACACTGGTGACAGTATTACCATCCGTTTCAGAGGGTTTTGTCCCTGGGAGCCATACAGCTGCTAATGTTAGGACATCGGTTCTCAACCTGTGGTCTGGGGACATGAAGCAGGTCGCTGACGTTGAGCCATAACAGACAATTTCACCATTCTTCATTCATTTTTGTGTTCAGTAAATCTTTTTATATGGGTCCGCTTTTACCTCCTCCTAGGGTTTATTACTCCGTCCTGATCCAGGTGATTCCCAGTGCGGTGTGTGTGTGTGTGTGTGTGTGTGTGTGTGTGTGTGCGTGCGTGCTTGCGTGCGTGCGTGCGTGTGTGTGTGCTCTATGCCTTCTGAATTGTGACTAACAGGGTAATGAGGCTGGGTGAATCGTGGGGGCTGGTGCTGGTCTTGGGGGGCCGACAGGGCCCATTGGTTCTCCTGCCTCTCAGGGATGAAGGGATGAGGGACAGAACGACAGAGAGAGACTCTTTACTGTGGATCCAGAGTCAGAACAGAGGACGAGAGCCTCCACACAGTCAGCTGACTGAGGTACGGGGTCACACGCATGAACACCAAGAACACATCTATGAGTGTTTGAAATCAGACCCCTGGTAGTTTAAAGATGTTTTATAATCATATTCTTATGTTGTGTGAGACCTTTTCATATTTAATACAGACAAACCTCGGTTTCTGACCACAATTCGTTCCTGAAGGCTGTTCAAATAGCGATTTGTTCCAATTCCAAATACGTTTTTCCCATTATAAATAATGTAAATGGTCTTAATCCGTTCCAAGAGGCTAGAAAACTACCTTTTTACAACGTGTTATTTCATAATGTCCTTTATATATTAAATCGATAGAAATGAAACATATCAAAGAAATGTAAAAGAAAGAAGTAAACATGGGACAGAAAGAAAAAACATGACGTAATCAGGTTATTCTAAGGTACGAGTTACCGTCGTGTTTAGGACAGAAGTGTACGGTACCGTAACTCATACCATAGGCAATGGAACACAGATTAAGAGAAAAATTATTGAATACAGTAAACTAAAATAGAAAGCACATTACTATCACGTTTTCTCTCCACTTTTCTCACCTTTACTCGCGCTTGGCGGTGAGAAAAAGGCGTTTGTTACGTGTTTAACATTGAAATTTTGTTCGACTTCCAAGACAAAATTGGTCGAATTCCGATTTGTTCAAAGTCTAAAGCGTTCGAAAACCAAGGTTTGCTTGTATTTGTGTGTGTGTGTGTGTGTGTGTGTGTGTGTCATACATGCAAAATGAGTGTGGAAGAAATACAAGTTATAGTAATTTATAATATAATATAATAACTATAATATAATTTTTAATATAATTTTTTATAATATAATAAATTTTATATAGATATGTATGTGTGTGTGTGTGTATATCTATATATAAAGTACTGCAACACCCAAGCCTTTTTGACAATTTGCCACATTTCAGGCTTCAAATTTAAAGATAACAAACTGAAAATATTTTTGAAGAATATATATATATATATATATATATATATATATATATATATATATATATATATATATATATATATATATATATATATATATATATATATATATATATATATATATATACACACACACACACACACATATATATATATGAATGTATATATATATATATATATATATATATATATATATATATATATATATATATATATATATATATATATATATATATATATATATATATATATATATAATGGGAATGTAATTGAAGTGAGTTTCATGTCAGAGACTGTATTATTTTGAATATGTTTCAAATAAGTTTTTTTAAAATTCATCATTCATTTATTTCAGTTTTTAGTCTAATTCAACCCAGACATGCTAAAAACACCATACTGTACATACATACATACATACATACATACATACATACATACATACATACATACATACATACATACATACATACATACAAACATAATTAGTAGCACTGGTGTTCATGATCACTTAAAATACAATCGTTTCATAGGTACTTTAACCCGATACTGCTTCTATATATTTGGGGAATGTATAGTTTCATTTCTGTAATTCCTATTTCTATGATCACATATTCGACACGTGCGCCATCTCCACAGCACTGGGGGGGGGGGGTTCTAAGAAGTCTTTGTTTTATTTTCTAAATCGCATCTATCTAGTATACTTTGTGTCTCACTGTAAGGTATCGGAGCAGGTGTTTTACACCGGTTGGGGGTAACAGTGTCCCGCTGTGCCTGACCAGAGGCAACACCTTTAACAACAGACCTGTCCCTTTGCCATTTGCGTCTGTTTTATTAGAGGATCAGTCAGAACCAGAAGCGTTTCAGGAACACCTGGCAGACCTCTTCCTTCGCCGCTCTGTTCTCCCACAATGAGCAGTAAATGATGGCCCCCGTCCCACGCAGACTCCAGCGACCCCTCTCCTGTCGGGCTCGCGGTATCTCGTCCCGACTTCATCTCTCGCTCCCTATTGTGCCGTGATATTTCTCTTCTATTTAAAGGCTACAAAAGTCAAGCTTTAGAGAGACATTTCAATTTACTTAGTGGCCTTTGGAAAGCACCTCGGGTTACATTTGGATGCCAGAGAACAGTTAATGGTGTATATCTGTTAAATGGCAGCGTAAGCTACAGCATCGATCACATCTGAGGAGGAGATGGCAGTAGATCCAGCAGGTTCAGATTATTATCCCTCTGTCAGGGGGAGAGGAGACTTCAGGTGGACGTGGATTATCTGTTTTACTGGGAGCGTGTCATCCAACGCCCCCTCGCCCCCTGGAAAACAAAGGGCTTTCCTCTCCCCCAGCTCTGCTGCTCTGGGACCAGGTACAGAACAGCCAACTGTGACTTTTTCCCTCAATTAATCATTGGAGAACGCCTGCAGGCTGCAAGCATCAATAATTTTAGAGGAAACGGCTTTACAGTAAAGATTATAAGCATGAGAATATCTTGTTGTATTAAAAATCAGCATTTTTTGCTTAAATGCTTTCCCCCCCCACCCCCCCACCCCCCGGTGTACTGACCCCTCAGCTGACAAGCAACACGTTAATGGATTCACAGCAGAAAGGCAGCGGCTACTGAATCACTTTCACTTCCCATAGTTATGGAGGCTGGCAGCGGCCTGGGGGGGGGGGGGGGGGGCGGAGGGAAGGGGCCATAGGGAGGGGGCCACGAGGTTCCTGAGAGGCTGCAGGGAAAGCAGTAGATGATAAAGCTTCTGTACAGACTACACGGTACACCCTATACACCCTATACACTATATACACACTATACACTCTATACACTCTATATACTCTATACACACTATACACTCTATACACTCTATATACTCTATACACTCTATACACTCTATACACTCTATACACTCTATACACTCTATACACTCTATATACTCTATACACACTATACACTCTATAAAGATATACTGTATACACACTATATACACTATACACTCTATACACCCTATACACACTGTACACTTGATACACTATACACTCTATACACACTATATACACTACACACTCAATACACCCTATACACTCTATACACTCTATAAAGATATACTGTATACACACCATATACACTATACACACTATACACTCCATACACTCTATACACACTATACACTCTATAAAGATATACTGTATACACATTATATACACTATACATTCTACACACTCTATATACACCATACACTCTATACACCCTATACACACTATAGACTTTATACACTATACACTCTATACACCCTATCCACCCTATACACTCTATACACACGATACACTCTATAAAGACATACTGTATACATACTATATACACTATACACTCTATACACCCTGTACACACTATACACTTTATACACTCTATACACACTATATACACTATACACTCTACACACTCTTCACACTCTATACACCCTATACACACTATACATTCTACATACGCTATTCACTCTATAAACTCTATACAGATATACTGTATGCACTCTATACACACTATATACACTATGCAAATCTATACACACTACACACTCTATACGCTTTATACACTGTATTCACTCTATAAACTCTATACAATGTATACACACTCTACACTCTATACACTCTATAAACACAAGTCCAGCCATTTCCTGTCAACAGACTTCCATCCCTATCCTTAATCACCCTAACCTGCTGCACGTCCTTCCCATCTCTGTCTCTCTGTCTTGCCAACCGGTATAGATCAGTCTCTCCCTCCTTACTGTCCAACCTAGCATACAAGTCATCATCAGCTTCTTGTTTGGCCTTTGCTACCTCTACCTTCACCTTACGCTGCATCTCCCTGTACTCCTGTCTACTCTCCTCAGTCCTCTCAGTGTCCCACTTCTTCTTAGCTAACCTCTTTCTCTGTATACACTCCTGTACCTCCTCATTCCACCACCACGTCTCTTTATCTACTTTCCTTGCAGATGACACACCAAGTACTCTCCTACCTGTCTCCCTGATCACATTAGCTGTAGTTGTCCAGTCATCTGGAAGCACCTCCTGACCACCCAGAGCCTGTCTTAACTCCTTCCTAAAAGTCATGCAACACTCTTCCTTTTTCAGCTTCCACCATTTCGTCTTCTGCTCTGCCTTTGTCCTCTTCATCTTCTTCACCACCAGAGTCATCCTACACACCACCATCCTATGCTGTTTGGCTACACTCTCACCTACCACTACTTTACAGTCACTGATCTCCTTCAGGTTACACCGTCTACACCAGATGTAGTCTACCTGTGTGCTCCTACCGCCACTCTTATAGGTCACTCTATGTTCCTGCCTCTTCTGGAAGAAAGTATTCACTACAGCCATTTCCATCCTTTTTGCAAAGTCAACTACCATCTGTCCTTCTGCGTTCCTCTCCTGGATACCAAACCTGCCCATCACCTCCTCATCACCTCTGTTTCCTGCACCAACATGTCCATTGAAGTCTGCTCCAATGACAACTCTCTCACTTCTAGGCATGCTCTGCATCACTTCATCAAAGTCCAACCAGAATTTCTCCTTCTCCTCCAGCTCACATCCTACCTGTGGAGCATACCCACTAACAACATTGAACATCACACCTTCTATTTCTAGCTTCAGACTCATCACTCTATCCGACACTCTTTTTACCTCCAGGACATTCCTAACAAACTCCTCCTTCAAGATAACTCCTACTCCATTTCTCTTCCCATCTACACCATGATAGAACAACTTGAACCCTGCTCCTAAACTTCTAGCCTTGCTACCTTTCCACCTGGTCTCCTGGACACACAGTATGTCTACCTTCCTCCTCTGCATCATGTCAACCAACTCTCTACCTTTTCCTGTCATAGTTCCAACATTCAACGTCCCTACTCTCAGTCCTATACTCTTGGCGCTCCTCTTCTCTTTCTTCCTGCGAACGCACTTTCCCCTTCTTCGACCAACAGTAATCCAATTTCAACCTGCGCCCTGTAGGTCAACAGCACCGATGGCGGTCGTTGTTAACCTGGGCCTCGACCGATCCGGGATTCAAAAATTTGATTTGGCAAAAGTTTTACGCTGGATGCCCTTCCTGACGCAACCCTCTGTATTTATCCGGGCTTGGGACCAGCACAATAATTCACTGGCTTGTGCCCTCTTGCGGCTACATTACCCTACAGACACACTATACACTCGATAAACACTATACACTCTACATACACTATACAGTCTATAAACACTGTAAACTATATACAATCTATACACACTATACACTATACACCCTATACACTTTATACACTCTATACACTCTATACACTCTATACACACTACATACACTATACACTCTATACACCCTATACACCCTATACACACTATACACTCTACACACTCTATTCACTCTATAAACTCTATACAGATATACTGTATACACTCTATACACACTATATACACTATACAATTCATACACACTACACACTCTATACACTATATACACTCTATAAACTCTATACAATGTATACACACTATCCACTCTACACTCTATACACTCTATTCACCCTATACACTCTATACACACTATCCAATTTGTAGACAGACGGACAGACGGACGGACGGACGGACGGACGGACGGACGGACAGACAGACAGACAGACAGACAGACAGACAGACACTTTAATAATCCCAGAGGAAATTGCACAATAATCCCGGAGGAAATTATAAACATCCTATATACTCTAAACACCCTACACTATACACTTTGTACACAATATGCACACTATACAGACAGGATGCACGCTATGCACTCTTATATATATAATACACACTATACACTCAAGACTATACACAATATATACTGCATACACACAAGATACATTTTATACACTATACACTCTTCACGCTCTACAATTTATACACACTCTATAGACAGTCTCTACACTCTACACACTCTTTATACACTCTGTACAACTGGACATGAGTCCAGAAAATGTCAAACTTCTTTCAGTGTGTTGTCTTTAAATGATGAAGGTAACATGAGGAGAACCACGCCCAGTGTGTGTGTGGTTTCAGTGGTTCAGGGGGTTTAGACGCTCACACCCAAACTTAGACATAGAGAGACAGAAAAATCACCAAATAAAAATGATGACAGGTTTGTAGTAGTAGCAGTACCAGTACACAGTCCTGTACCACTGCAGTATCTATAAAACACCAAACTGGGGAAAACAAGTTCCTGTTATTTTGACAGAATTCAGATACTGCACTCTGCCTTTGAATGTTAGTGTTAACCGATGAACAGGAGACTAAGTCGACCACGGTTAAACGATATGATTGGCCCATTGTGAAAGAGAAGGATGCCAGATAAGTTGAGTGTTTCGGAGCTCATTGTGAACAAGGACTGAAAATATTGACTGAACAGGGTGGCACACGGCGGCCATGATAATTACAAACAGCAGCTGAGCCTCGGGAATAAAAAATCATTGAATGCAAAGAATCACCTGCCAGAGATGCAATTATGTGCTGTCAAAACCTGTATTGTATATGTGTGTGTAATGACATGCATGCTGAATAAATATGAAGTGGGATACAATACAGTGACATGTATAAACATAAATATATTCACGACGTGTGATGCTCATGTCTGCTTACATTTCAGTCACTGACTCTCAGTAAATACTTTAATTTTACATTTTTGACAAATTTACCCAACAAAACCCAACGTTACCCAACATTTCTTATGTTTCCTGATCGTAGAAAATTACTGTAGAAATTACAAGAAATGTAAAAACCAACCAAACGGCAATGAGAGCCACAGGAAGTGTAGATACTGCACTCTGCCTTGGTTTCCTAGAGCATCGGCTGCAGCTCAGCGATCTGTAAAAATGTTAACCGACACGGCGTCATTGTCAATCCTGTGATGAAGCCAGCCAGGACCAGGCTGGTCTAAACATGTTCCAACTTGTGGTATTAGCATCCAGCATCCAGCCAATGAGCTGCAGCCAATGAGCTGCAGCCAATGAGCTGCAGCCAATGAGCTGCAGCCAATGAGCAGCCGTGTTAGCACCTCGTGCAGCTTTGCTATCCTGATGCGCATTTTGTTGACTGCCCTGACAAATAAATTAAATGATTAAAATGTTAGAAGGATAACATTAAGCTTAATCCTTTATTATTTGTCTCATTCATATATTTTTAAAAATGCAAAACTCCCACAAACATTTAACCATATAAAGCCATATTTGAATCCTATTTGATTCACAGGAGTTTGATACGTTTATGTCATAAATTCTTTTAAAGAACAACCTGATGTCTAAAATCAAACACATGAATTTGCATTTTCCATGCAAGAAAAAATTCTTGATTTAACCATAGATGTACAAACTAAGGCTCATGCGTGCACATTTTTGTAAATTTATTTTTGACAAATTTGTCAGGTGTCTAAAACCTTATTTTCTCAACAACAAAAAAAGAAGATGTTTATGGCAATGATTTCATTGCTCAGGCTTTAAAGTATGAAGAGTAGTCTTAAAACTTGTTATTGAGGTAAAGTAGGAGACCCAGCCGATCGTCATGAGTTTAAAAAGTTTATTCTGACAACAAGTCTAATAACACAGATATCCAGGCTGTCCTCAGTGTCTCTGAATGCCTGCCGTAAACGGGTCTCGTAACTATCTCTCCCTGCACGGTGATTTTTATACAATTCAGATAAGGAATTAGCATGAAATGATGTCATGTCTTCAGGTCCAATTAGATTGTGACGTGTTTAGCCCCTCCTCCTCCCTGGGCGTTGGAATGTGGTTTCCGGTTCTCCTGTGAATAAAGAACTGAGAGCGCCACCTATGTCATATGAATGGAATTGTTATTGTAACTGTGTGTGTGTGTGTGTGTGTATGTGTGTGTGTGTGTGTGTGTGTGTGTGTGTGTGTGTGTGTGTGTGTGTGTGTGTGTGTGTGTGTGTGTGTGTGTGTGTGTGTGTGTGTGTTAGTTACGATGGAACACATCTGTTTTCTTTGATCTCTCTATCTTCCCACTCTGTTTCACACACACACACACACACACACACACACACACACACACACACACACACACGTACACACACACACACACACACACACACACACGCACGCACTAGTAAGCGAGACTGTCCAATCAAGCGCGCTGTAGCTAAAGAGGGGAGGGTGGTGGTGCTGGGGCAAACAAGGGGTGTAATTTCTGTTTCATGCCCCGTCCCCCCTCAGCCCCCACCCCCCATCCCCCACCCGACTTGACAATACTTGAAAAACAATGAGAGTGACCCAGTTGCAATTCCAATTAGTATTAGATATGCAACAGTTGAGATTAGAATGCATCTGTGTGTGTGTGTGTGTGTGTGTGTGTGTGTGTGTGTGTGTGTGTGTGTGTGTGTGTGTGTGTGTGTGTGCGTGTGTGCGTGTGTGCGTGTGTGTGTGTGTTGCAAAGGAGGGGAGTGTAGAGAGATATTGCATTGAGGGGGCATAGCTAAGCATCCGCTCAGTGGCTTACCTACACACACACACACACACACACACACACACACACACACACACACACACTCACACACACACACACACACACACACACACACAGATAGCCGCTCCTGTCTGTCCGCTCAGGGAATATTTATTTCTAAAATAGCGTGACTCCCCCCCATCAGGAGGGGGGGGGTATTTTAATCAGTGGAGAGGGAATGGAGGAAGATAGGGTACTGATGCTGTGTGTGTGTGTGTGTGTGTGTGTGTGTGTGTGTGTGTGTGTGTGTGTGTGTGTGTGTGTGTGTGTGTGTGTGTGTGTGTGTGTGTGTGTGTGTGTGTGTGTGTGTGTGTGTGACCTTCCTGTTCGACTCAAACGATGATCAAACACCTCATCTCTGAGGATCAATACAGTTCAGTGATCGGAGTATTGGAAGTGATCAATGTCTGCTGATCGATGTGCTGTTTGACCTGTAGCAGTTTTCTTTGGTGAAGAGACAAACGTACAAATACCATTCATCTTATTCCGCTTATCCGGGGTCGGGTCGCGGGGGCAGCAGCTTAAGCAGGAAGCCCAGACTTCCCTCCCCCTAGCCACTTCATCCAGCTCCTCCGGGAGAATCCCAAGGCGTTCCCAGGCCAGCCGGGAGACATAGTCTCTCCAGCGTGTCCTGGGTCGTCCCCTGGGCCTCCTCCCGGTAGATCGTGCCCGGAACACCTCACCAGGGAGGCGTCCAGGAGGCATCCTGACCAGATGCCGGAGCCACCTCATCTGGCTCCTCTCGATGCGGAGGAGCAGCGGCTCGACTCTGAGTCCCTCCCGGATGTCAGAACTTCTCACCCTATCTCTAAGGGAGAGCCCGGACACCCTGCGGAGGAAACCCATTTCGGCCGCTTGTATCTGGGATCTCGTTCTTTGGGTCACGACCCACAGCTCGTGACCATAGGTGAGGGCAGGAACGTAGATCGACCGGTAAATCGAGAGCTTTGCCTTTCGGCTCAGTTCCTTCTTCACCACGATGGACCGATACAGAGTCCGCATCACTGCAGACGCTGCACTGATCCGCCTGTCGATCTCCCGTTCCATTGTACCCTCACTCGTGAACGAGACCCCGAGATACTTGAACTCCTCCACTTGGGGCAAGATCTCATCCCCAACCTGGAGAGGGCACTCCACCCTTGTCCGACTGAGGACCATGGTCTCAGATTTGGAGGTGCTGATTCTCATCCCAACCGCTTCACACTCGGCTGCAAACCGCTCCAGTGAGAGTTGGAGATCACGGCTTGATGAAGCCAACAGCACCACGTCGTCTGCAAAAAGCAGGGACGTGATACTGAGGCCACCAAACCGGACACCCTCAACGCCTTGGCTGCACCTAGAAATTCTGTCCATAAAAGTTATGAACAGAATCGGTGACAAAGGGCAGCCTTGGCGGAGTCCAACCCTCACTGGAAACGAATCCGACTTACTGCCGGCAATGCGGACCAAACTCTGACATCGGTCGTACAGGGACCGAACAGCCCTTATCAAGGGGTCCGGTACCCCATACTCCTGAAGCTCTCTTCCACTCTGGAGTTGCCTATGTTGAGAGATGCCGAGCAGATGTGGGTATACTTATAGTCCCCCAGCTTGGCGCCTGTACATTGGGGTTCACCCCGGTGGACGGGAGGGTAGCCTCCCTCCGCCTTTGGGTGGGAGGACGGGTCCTGACTGTTGTTTGTGCTTATGCACCAAATAGCAGTCCAGAGTACCCACCGTTTTTGGAGTCCTTGAAGGGGGTGCTGGAGAGCACTCCCACTGGGGACTCCATCGTTCTGCTGGGGGACTTCAATGCTCACGTGGGCAATGACAGTGAGACCTGGAAGGGTGTGATTGGGAGGAACGGCCCCCCCGATCAGAACCCGAGTGGTGTTCAGTTATTGGACTTCTGTGCTCGTCACAGACTGTCCATAACGAACACCATGTTCAGACATAAGGGTGTCCATATGTGCACTTGGCACCAGGACACCCTTGGCTGCAGTTTGATGATCGATTTTGTGGTCGTGTCATCGGACTTGCGGCCGCATGTCTTGGACACTCGGGTGAAGAGAGGGGCGGAGCTGTCAACTGATCACCACCTGGTGGTGTGTTTGCTCCGATGGTGGGGGAAGATGCCGATCCGACCTGGCAGACCCAAACGTATTGTGAGGGTCTGCTGGGAACGCCTGGCGGAATCCCCTGTCAGAAGGAGTTTCAACTCCCACCTCCGTCAGAACTTTACCCACATTCCGGGGTAGGCGGGGGACATTGAGTCTGAGTGGACCATGTTCCGCGCCTCCATTGTCGAGGCGGCCGACCGCAGAGCTGTGGCCATAAGGTGGTCGGTGCCTGTCATGGCGGCAACCCCAGAACCCGTTGGTGGACATCGGCGGTAAGGGATGCCGTCAAGCTGAAGAAGGAGTCCTATCAGGCCTTTTTGGCCTGTGGGACTCCTGAGGCAGCTGATGGGTACCGGCAGGCCAAGCGGAATGCAGCTTTGGTGGTCGCTGAGGCAAAAACCCGGGCGTGGGAGGAGTTCAGTGAGGCCTTGGAGGACGACTTCCAGACGGCTTCGAGGAGATTCTGGTCCACCATCAGACGTCTCAGGAGGGGGAAGCAGTGCAGCATCAACACTGTGTGTAGTGGGGATGGGGCGCTGCTGACCTCAACTCAGGACTTTGTGACTCGGTAGGGAGAATACTTCGAAGACCTCCCCAATTCCGGCAACGTACAAATACCTGACATTTTAATGTGATTTGATAAATGTTTTATTTTAATAGTTTAATTGTACTTCCTGCGTTCTTTTCACACACAACCTGTGAGGATCCTGTTGGCTAAACTATGATTGAAGAAAAAGAAGAAGTACACTTTATTAATCCCCACAGGGAAATTACATATTAACTCATATTAAACTAATATGACGACTAATATTAAACTAATATGACGACTAATATTAAACTAATATGACGACTAATATGAAACTAATATGACGACTAATATGAAACTAATATGACGACTAATATGAAACTAATATGACGACACTAAAAAATAAAAGACGGAGAACCCACACAGTGAACATGTAAACTCGACACAGAGCGGGACTCGAACCCAGAACCACCTCGACAGCGCCACCCACTGGGCCACCACTCAGTTGAATCTACTAAAATAAAATGAAAATCTTAAGCATTACTATTTTTCTTCAAAATGAATTACTAACATTACAGAATGCTTCATTTCATAATGTTATATCATGGATTAAAATGTGACTGTAATGGAAATCAAAGGTATTTGGAACTATATTAAAAAATACTGATGCAATCAAATAAAGTGTTTACTGCTCCAAGACTCTATTCTCCACCAAAACCATATAGTTTACTGTCTATTCTATGGAAAAGTTGTTTTACGGGAGTTTTTGAAATAATATCATGAAACCAATGCATAATTCTAACATTGAAATGGGCATGTGAAGAAGACAATAACGTAATTACAGCCGATAACATTATTTACCCATTTTTGGTATGTAAAAAGCCCGTAATGTAATAAAAGTCCTGAATCCATGATGTAATAATTAGGGCTTAAGGTTAATAATAAATTATTACGTTATTAGCCAAAAGTTATTACATTATCGGTTTAGGACTTTTATTACGTTATTGGCCAGTTATTAGGTTATTGGTTATTATTATATTTCAATATTGGGCAAATTTACTACAATATTATCTGTTATTTTGGCTTTAGCAGCATGTACAAGGTTAAAATCCTGTCGTGAGTACGTGTCAAGTTTAAATTAAATTAAATGTAAATTATTTATTCATGTGGAAAAAAAGCAGAAAAAATAAAGATGTATTTTGATTTAATATCATATATATCATATATTTTTCACAATATATTTTTATATACAGTATATATTCTTCTTTCTTTCCTTATCCGTATTTTGCCACAAAGTTGTTGAAAAGGTAGAAAACCCATCAATGGAGTTTAGAAGACAGGAAAAAGACCCTGGATTTCAAAAATTGTATTAAAAAGAAAAATTCTGGAAAAGTTCTTGTAACAGAAAAAATGATACCCAATTGGAAAAATGTAACAAAATTATCCACCCAGTAAACTGTCATATTAATTCATATTAATTTAGCCGTCATTGCAGGGTGTGGGGGGTCAGTGCCAGCGGACTATGGCTGTAGGTCTTAGGAACTTGGAGGAAGGTTTGAGCTCCTATTTCGGATTCTCCTGTTTCTTGTCTCCCTGGACAAAGCCGCTGACTGGACTCATTCTATGGATCACTATGATGGTGGCCGGGAAAAAAGATGCATGAAGCATTATTTACAATGAGTTCAAATTAATATAATGCCCAGATTGTTGAGACGTGATTGAAAATACGATCCATCCCAACCTCTAGATGCTGCTAATTATCAGTTTGTTGAAGAAACAAAAGAAAGACAGGTAAAGTCTTTCACAGTAGGGGCCCACCATTGTGAAGGTGACTAAAGCCGTTGCTTTGCTCGTTGTTTGGTAGAAAAGAGAGGTACTGATGTTACCCATCCTGGATGTAAAATAGATTTTCCATGAACGGCTGGAAAAAAAAAACCAACTTCTGTTCTGGCAGGTAGAACAGCAGTGATCTCTCTCTGAACCACATGATTTATCTGAGGGCAGCGAGAACGGTTCAAAATGAACATCAGCCATTCTGAAAACCCAGACCTGAACACGAGTCACCTCCATAGGTCAGGTGACCTGAGGTCATCAGCCAAGACCAACCTCCAGAGGACCTCAGTCCACTGCAAAACATCAGTCCACTGCAAAACATCAGTCCACTGCAGAACATCAATCCACTGCAGAACATCAATCCTCAGGTTCCATCATCTTCCTCACTGTTTCTTCTCTGTTGGATTCTAATGTCAGAAAGGCATCACATGCATTTAACATAAATTAACAGATTATATGGTCCACATCAATAAAATATCAGCCATGACACCAACATCTGAGTCTGTAATCCTTTATTCTTTTATTAAAAATGAACATTAAAATGGTGAAAAACATAGATTTTGGTGTAATTTTTCAACCCTGTCCATCAACAGTCACCAAGAAACAGTGAAGTCCTCCTCAGCAGACGGGCCCTCCAGCGGCTCCTCAATCGGGATGCATTGAGAAGCTGATCTGACATCTCTGGATTATCAGAGTTGTAATTTTGTCCACAACATGTTCAGATTTAACTTTGACTTCTGGAACTTCAGGGCTGTAAGACGACTGAAGCTCATGACGCTCCCAGAATCCCTCGACCCCACACCCCAACAATGACAGTTTAGGGTCAAAGCGTTTGTCCGTGTTCCTCTTGTAGCGCGTGAGTCCATCACTGGGTCTGAAGCAATCAGATTAGACTCAAGTCATCCTCACACCCTCAAAATCTGCCGCAAATCTATACGTTCAATTGGACGTGTCATCGTCCGGTTTTAAGCTCTCCGCTGGCGAGTCGGACGGCGTCTCAAAGAAGCCCTTCAGACGCCCCAGCTGCTCATGTCCGCCTGCTGCCCATGAGATTCTGAGGATAAATAGAGATGGGGGGGGATTAGCTGGCAGCGCTGGGATGGGATTCAAATTAGCGCCGGTTTCGCTCATGCATTCTTTTTTTTTTTTAACACTGTCATTTATGTTCAAGGCTGATTGGCAAGGAGATTCTGATGCGGCGACACGGTCCATTTGGCTGCTAATCGGCGCCGCGGTGACGGACCCCAGCGCGCCCCCTCTTCACCGCTGCACCCCTGTATGCCTCTGTCAGATTACAGCCCAGTCCTCATCTGAACCCCTCATTTACATCTAAAGCAATCATTTCATCTCGTTGTGCTTATGGATGTGGGCGAGTCATTTCTGGGGGGGGGGGGGGCTTCAATGTAAACATGCAGATTTGTGCGTTTGAGCAGCGCCCCTGTTGAACGCATTAACGAGGCTGATGGGTCCAGATGAAGGCTCTGATGAAGACGAGACGTATGGATGAAATGCTATTCAGCGCCCGCGTGGGCAAATTTTCACTTTTGGGGGGCTCCATCAGCATAAACAGGAGGCGGTCGGCGGTAAGTGTGACACTTTGTTTAGCATTTTGATTGAATGTTATTCATGATTGTAACACATTTTCCTCCAATCAAAAACAGGGTTTGATGCCTCAAAGCCTTAATGCGTGTCGACCTATTTACTGGCCCAGTGTTGCTTTTTTTATTTAATTAATAGTAGCATGAATACACAACACACACACGTACACACACGTACACACACATCGCCCTCACAACATGGAGTCAAATAAAACAGACAGAATTCAAATGTGTGTCTTCATGGGAAACTTAAGAATGAAAGTTGAATCATTCGTTCATGTCTACCTCACCATGACATTTAAACATGTTTATTGACAAACCCTTTGACCCTCTGGAGGTCCTGATTGGGCGCCGGCCCAACGACTGTAGGTCCGGTTGGCGACCGCCATCATCGCCATGGTGATCAGTTCCTGTCTGTCAGCACAAAACTATTATCTCTTGTTATGAAATGTGATTGGCATAAAAGCAATCTAATATTTATAATATTTATAAATGAAGTAAAATCATCATCATCATTTATATTTAGTGCTTTGATGTAAACCAATTAGAACGGAGCGTTCAGGGCGTCATGAGATGACATCTGATCACTGAGGTGTGGCTGAACCCCCCCCACCTCCGTTTATGTGACGCTTAATCACTTATTAATTCCTCCTCTGGTTGGTCCTCCTCACGATGGAATTGAGTTTAGAACGTGTTGGGTTAACAGGACAGGAAGTAGAACGCCCCACACACACGAGCAGTGCCTGAGGTTATAGTGTCCATGAATTCTGACAAGAACAAGACAATAAACCTGGAAAGAAAAGGAAATAAAAAGAACACGCTTTAAATATTCAATGAGCTAAAAAATATGACAGTACTACAAAATAAAAGCACCACAGAGATCCAGAGCAGCAGACGCTCCAGAGTCGCTCGGCAGCACCATCAACTCTTAATCCCAGATAGAGTTAAGATCAGGCTTAAGAAATCCAGCCCGACCCGACCCGAGCCCGCGAGTACAAAAGCCTGACCCATTTTGGGCATGACCCGGCCCAAAATGTGGGCCGGTTCAGGCTTGGACTCAGACTCGGGCTTCAGATCTTACCTCTAACGTCTAACGGCCTGACTTCCATTACAACTCCATCAGGTCCATTAACACCTGACGTTCATCATCAGCAAATAGAGTGAAACACACACACACACACACACACACACACACACACACACACACACACACACACACACACACACACACACACACACACACACACGCTGACAAACCAACAACAAATGAGCGAGACAAGAGGACCCAGAATGAAGCGTGACCACACGCTGGTGTCTCACCACCTTGTTGTCGTCTGTCTCAGCGCGGCGCTGTGTTCCTGAAACGGTGTTTGGGAGACAAACAACTCCATTCCACTGTGCATCAGTAATTAGCTGTGGAATTAGTGGGCTTGACGTGCCTCCACAGATCAGTCGGGCCTCCAGGGAGGCCCGCGGGTCCAGGCGAGCCGCATTTCCAATTATTGTGTTGAATTGCTAATTTAGTTATTGTGCCTGGTGTAATTGTGATGGGTATTGGGTGTGCGATTCAATTTGTTTTAAATATTTGTGGGCCGGCGGATTGGTAATGGAGCTGACCTATCTGCAGGCCCAGTGTGAGCGCCGGGAAGAGGGAAAAACAAGAGGAAGGCACCGCACTACAAAGATGTGTTCCTGTCACACACACACACACACACACACACACACACACACACACACACACACACACACACACACACACACACACACACACACACACACACACACACACACACACACACACACACACACACAATCTCCCTCTCGCTCATCATCTTAGTGTGATCTGCCTCATCCCTTCTAAGACTGTTGAAGTTAAAAAGCTTGCATTTAGAAAATAGCACTTTGATCATGTTCAGGGTTTGAGGCGCTGATTATTAGACAGGCAGAACACCGAGGCTCCCGCGTGTGTGTGTGTGTGTGTGTGTGTGTGTGTGTGTGTGTTTGTGTGTGTGTGTGTGTGTGCTTCTCCTCTCTGCTGCAGTCGGTGACGGCGGCTCGGCCCCCGGGGGCCGGTGGACTGGCAGGTTTGAACCGGACCCGAACCAGGAGTCAGGAGTTGAGATTCGCACGTCCTACTTTTCAGTTTTTTACTTATAAAAACAATATTTTCCATTTAACGTCACCAATTTTGAAGTGTATTAACTTAAAATAGCTGAATTAACAATAAGAAAATAAATAAGATGTGAACACACAACATTAATAAATAAATCTAGATCCTGGTTCCAACCCCCCCACCACCACCACCACCACTCCAGTTTGCCCCCCTGTGGGGTGGGGTGTCCTGTTTCTTCAGGAGATGTGGGCTTGGTGGTCATCTAACCCTTCAAACAGAAGATCCCAGAATGCTTTGCAGAAGTAGCATAAATTAAAGATGGCTGCCATTCTCGGTAAAGGTGAATATATGTGATATACATGATCCAATAGTCATTACAATGTTAGGAATAGGTGACATCTCTATAAACCCCCCCAAACTCCATTCTTTAAAGTTAACTACTGAAGGAAGTTCTTCCAATACCGGGTTAATAATCTGATTGATCAGCCTCCAGAGACCCATCACCTTACCCCCCCCAGTCTGCAGTGGTTCTGATGTCATCACGTGTTCTCTTCCCGTGTGCTCCTGGATGTTCTGAAGCGTGTACCTGCTGCTCTGGGACGGACCGGGCCTGTCAGACGTGTAAACTCACTGTGATATCTTCCTCCTCACGGGTGTCACCAATTCTGTTGATGGACAAGCCCCCACCTGCCCGCATGAAGCAGCGGAGCGAAGATCCAAACCAGCAGGACTCTCCGGCCCGCCATGCATTTCATTATGATTCAGTTCTGTTTGATCACGCGGGCCCAAAGTGTCATTTTCTGCTATCAGCGGATGTATGGAGTGATCTACAGCCCCCCCCCACCCCCCACCCCACTGCACAATGAAAGAGCTGTTTGTGTGTAGAAGTGTTTGCTGAGGGGGGATTTGAATCTTTCAACAGTTTAGGGCTCATTGAAGACGGTGATTGCTCAGTGAACGTGTGGAGGTGAGCACGCCGCCCCCGCTTTCATCCTGGAGCGACAGAGTGTGTGTTTTTCTGTCCCCCCCCCGTCACCCCGAGGTCAATATGAAAGACTCCAGGCTGAATGGGAAGTCTCCAGGTCTTTGAAATCTCTTGTGCGGCCGTTATGGAAATGCAGACACACACACACACACACACACACACACACACACACACACACACACACACACACACACACACACACGTGTGCCGACACTCGCGTCGAGACACGTTCGAGTGCGTCGGTACAAAAGGTCCATGTGGAGAAACTCATTCACACGAGCGCAGATGAAGTGAAAACAGCCATTTACACCTGGTGGGTGTTTGATCATCAATTAAGATGCGTCTCTGGCGGGGGGCTCTTTAGTCTCTGAGGTGTTCGCCCAGCCTCCTCATCAGCCTTCATCACATGTAGCAGATCAACATGCGTGTTATCTCTTCACACGTCATCAGAACAAGATATGATCTCTGAGGAAAGACACTAAATATTATATTTTATAATTTTCCACCTTCTACTTTATTGTCATTTGAAAACTGCTGTAAAACTCTTTGTAATTAGAACAAAATTAAAAAACACTTCTGTTAGTTTTTAAAAAATACTCTTACTAATACACACCTATGTTATCAATCATTCTGATTCGCACATTTTTATGCGTGAATCGTGCACATCGTCTTATTTAGAAAGACTCCTTTGAAGAGCGGCACAAGTGACACAAACTGTATATAATTATGATAGAAGCCTACGGTAGACGTTTTGGAGTTCAAAATCAATTTGATGAGCATGTTTTTGGTTTTTATGTGCAATAAAATACCATTTTTACATTTCTGTATTTGACTGCGTCTATTTTGCCCCAATATATCAAAATAATAAGTTATAGGGAAATAAGTATAGCTGAAGTTGTGCTGAAGATAAACATACGTATGTTAAATCATTTTAATGTGGTTTATAGAGACAAATATCAAGTACCAAAAAGCAGCCAAACTAGGTCAGGGCTGTAAGGGTTAAGTCTGACTGTTTGCTTCTGTTTTATCGAATTAGACGAGAATGTTGGGCATCAGTGGACGGATGAGAGGAGCCGGATGTTCCTCTCATCCGTCCAACATGACGGTCTGTATCCCTTCACAATAAAAGTCCAGAGACTCACCAGCAATTCTATAATAAACACAAACGTTTTCCACATTAAAGCGCTGAGTGTTGACTTGACCGTCGTGATTTAATGCTTATAATCATCGCTGTAAATAGATCAGAGAGTCAACTTATATTTGATGGTGAACAGTGTTTGTAATCCAGCATGTGATCACATCAAAACCACATTGAACAACACAAACAACGCAAACAAACAATAACATGAGTGTGTAAATATGTTTACACACACACACACACACACACACACACACACACACTCCAGCTGTAAATATCTTATCCGGACAAAGCAGCGGCGTTATCGTCCCGGTTTGGATGTTGATTTTAGCGCCGCTCGCCACCTTTCTGAGACAAACGTGGCGCTGATAGAAATCACGCCCAGCCTGCTTACATGTTGGCAACAGATGGAGACGAGGATTGAAACGTCAAAAACCAAAAGCACACCAATGAGAAGGGTGGCACACGCATGAAAGAGCAAAGAGGACAAAAGAAGAAAGAGGGGAGCGATGCGAGTTTGAAATGTTAAAGAGGCCGGGGAGGAGAGCCTGGCAGCACAAGCAAATGAAATCAATTTGAGAAGCTTTGAAGTAATTGCTTTCTAAACAGGCTAGTGTCCAAGCATCCTCCTTTCTATTCACAGCTGCAGAATAAGTCCACCTCTCGCCGGAATGACAACATCACCTTGTTTCTTATTCACAGTTCCTACAAAGCCGTGTGTGTCTGCCGAGGTGCAGAAACCACGACGAGAAAAACTTCTCCAAAACGCTGTAATCAAAGAAGAGCCAGTCAACAATGTTGGGTTGGGTTCCATTCAGAATCCACCAGCGTGGACCTTCAGCTCGTGCTGCGTAAAACCCCCGCAGAAAGCCCGTTATCCTCAATAATATGGGCAGAAATGTAATCAAACCAATGTGATTGCCCCGTCATTCCTGCCAAAATGCATCTAATCTCACATTAAGATACAATAATCTGCTTTATAATTGACATTTTAAAAATAGCACTTATGAAATTAGTGGAGAAAAGGGGAGAAAAGGCTTGTATGGTCAATTACAACTAACATTTGGGCTTGGCACAGGAGCCATTGGACACAAGCCATAAGTATTTAAATTACACAGAACCAGAGGGCCTGATTACAGCAATGTGAATTTAGAACAGTAATTGTAGTCGCAGCCTCACAATGATGCTATTCACGGCCTCTCGTTGGAGCGAAGAGGGCTTTCCTGACTCCCGCTAAGGGAGGGATTTAATTTATGAAATGATATTTGAGTGTCACTTTGATTGGAGTGGCACGAGTCGTGCGTCTCTCTCGTAGGGCAAAGCGCTTCCTAAGCAGGAGTCTCACGTTACCGTCGTCACACGATCAGGAAGAGTTTCTAGAGGTCTTCATTTTTGTGAGATGGCACAATTTTGCTGGTCTTTTTTTAACATCATTTTGTGATTCATTTATTCTCAGTTTATCAATCATGTAAATATTTCTCGTTCCAAATCCAGACACACACACACACAATTATTTTATTTTTTTTTCCTTTTGTTTTACTCATCTATTACAATTATGAATTTATATTGATTATTGATTCTGAACTTTTTGTTGAAAATATTGATTATCTCAATGAAATTATTTCAACACCTTAAATTTATTCACAATCCAATACTCGTGTTAAAACTAAACAAAACATTTAAAAATATAATTTTATATAATATAAATGCACTGATTTTGCAAGTTGAAAATGGACATCATTTGTGGTAATATTGATTATTTAGACCTGATGCTGTGTTAAATCATAATTGTTGACTGTGTGGGCATCTGATGGAGATCTTGTCATCTCCATCATGAGCAGTGGAGCTTCTCCCTGAATCCAGTCACCTGTTTGATGGCTCCAAGTCTGTTTCTATCACTAACGTAAAGACGATGTGACAAAAGCCATGAGAAATCTGCTAAATATGAAAGATATTTAATATAAAAGAAATCTTTTCCAGAGTATCCTCTGGTTATGTTTCATTTCAAGCTTTAGAACAACAGAAACAATTGACTGATTGCAGGGCACCAACACCTACTGGCCATTTGAGGAACTGCAGTTTTCTGCACCGGTCTTATTTTCATCCACTGAGGTTACTACTTGGTAAAATGTAGTAGGAGTACACCAACACGTCGAAAACGTATTCTAATACTGATGCATGTTGGAAGATTAAACAATAATCCAGCCCAGTTCTTCTGGAATATTCCATTCACACCAGAAGCCATTTTGAGGGGTGGGGTTAGGTTGGAATTCGTGATCATCAGAGCTTTCGAGTCTTCATTCTAAAATTTATGCATGAATTACATTTTTCTCCAACTATAATATTTATTAACATTTATTATTTTTGGTGCCATTTCTTTAACTATTATGATGCATACACTATGATTTTACATGTCAATAATAAAACGAATGTTACCCTTTAATGAGATATATTATGAGCTTTTGATCTTTATGGAAATCTTACATGCAGCGTTAACATGTATTTAATAGATTTACAGTCTGTGTAGCTAAACGCACAGAAGGACCTGTGAACAAGCTGCCGTGTAGAAACCCTTGTTGTGTGGTTGTACATCCACACACATCACACTGGTGTTGTCAGAGCCAGACAGCCGGTGGCCAGGAAGCGGTTAACTCAGAGACCTCAGCTACAAAGACAGACCACGAAATGTCACAAATCAAAAACTCAAAGTTTCACAGTCACCGAGGGGAAAAATGCCACACCACGATATTGCCTTTTGGTCTCGACTTGATAGGGGCAAAATGCATATTCATGAAGTAAGCAACTTGTGATCCCAAACAAAGTAAAGCCCTGGCTTAGGGAGATTGGGCCTGCCGTTAATGACTTCTTCGTTTTAAGCCCGCATAAGAAAGCCCCCGATTTCCCTGCGCTTGTAGTCCATGAGAATATTTAATACCGTTATTAATCATTTTTAATCCGTTTGCTTTTAATTAAGAAACAGCATGTTGCTGTCCTATCAGCCTGTGCCAGCGCACAGATTAATTGTAGCTTAAGATAGCCGGCCGTGATTGGTGTAATGTATTAGCTAACAAGACGCCCGGCTTCTAAAGATACTTGTACACTACCTTGGGAACTTGGCTCCACTCCAGGGCTTCTCTCTCCCCCCTCCATCAGCCGTTCTCTCTCTTCCTCCTCTATCTCCCGTCCCGTGTGTCTTTCCCGTTTGATGCTGCAGTCAGGCGTCTTTGGGAAGCCTTCTCTCTCATCTCGGCACGCCGCTGTGTTTGTAGCACTATTACACTGATGGCAGGGCAGGCGATCCCTGATGAAGGAATACGGTGCAAAGGAGTCTTTCATTCTGTCTGGCAGGGGGAAATACGCTGTAACCTATAGCCACGGGCGAGAGGCCCGGCCTGTCCCCTGACTGGTTCAGAGCTAGTCATTGGCCCCCGGAGCTGGATTAGCATGTCAGGAAATTGTGGCTTTATGGTTACATCCTCATATGGTTGTTGTGTTTTGATGTGGGGGGGAGGTGATTTACCACAAGTATGATCTGTTAAAACCGAACACGGAATGAGATGACAATGCAGAGGAGGGATGTCCTCTGGAAGTCTTTCCTGCACGATATCGCTGTTTCCATAAATTCAAGAAGGATAGTGACCCTGTCACATGACTGACGAGCAGGGGGTAACCAGCTGGTTTACATGCTGTTTATATGCCATTAATGATTCTATCACAGCTGGTGAATATTCATAGGGTTGTGGTCATAGACATTAATATCACATGATCACATCCACAGCCTGAATGACGCGTCTTTCCTGGGGCGAACCTTGACATTGAGTTAACGGGTTCATTCCTGCCCATTCATGCTCATGGATGGACTAATCAGGGACCACAGACAAAGGTGTTGCTGAAACCAGCTATCAGGCTTCTTGGTAAGTCAGCTATGTAAAACAACAGTTCATAGAAAGACTGTTTTTGATCCTGTCACAAAAGGTTGGACTTGTTCTTTTGCTCAGTGGAAGCCTTCTGGTCATTATAGCCACGGACACAAGCCCACAAACACCATTTCTGTTGTTAGCCAGCCATGGTTGGGTTGTCAGGTAACTAACCGTATTAACTCGTGAAAGAGTGTAGAAGTAACTCATTTCCCTACAGCAACTAACTAATTTCCCTTGGGGGATTACTATAGTATATAAAATAAAATTAAAAAATACAAACTGTCACCATCTCAATGGTTCATTCATGTAACTAAAAGCACCAATAAGTTCATCCTCCAGGAAGAAACCAGACCCAATCATTCCACACGTAGCACTCATGTGACCAAATGAACACTTACATGTCGATTGACTGAGTAGTGTTTTTATTCCATATCCACAACACAAAGGAAAATTCCTGATATCTCTATCGCAACCTGTGTGTGGAGTTGTGTATCTGTGTGGACAGAATTTGATTTGTAAACAAACATATATAAAAATAACAATAAATCTAAAAAAATATATACATGTTTTTGAAAAAATTCTAAATGATAGTAATATTTTGTTAAACGTGTATGCAGAGTAATAGATAAATACATAAATAGACCCAAAAAAAATCCAAAACATGACAGCTCGGTAATACACTGAGTCTATCTATCCTGTGGGGTCTCCTTAGATTTATGCTGGGAGACAACATTGTTGTTCATGTTGTTAAAGGAATGAATGGAAACAGCTGGTTCCTGAGTGTGATTCCAGTACTTACCAAAAAAATTTTTTTAATAGTTTTCTTCTTTTTTCTGGTATTTTGAGAAAATGAGATAAGAAAGAGGCGGCAAGGCGGTTCTGGGTTCACGTCCCGCTGTGTCTGCGTGGGTTCTCTCCGGGTTCTCTGGCTTCCTCCCACCTCCAAAAACATGCCCTTCAGGTCATTGGCCGGTCCCAAATTGACCGTAGTGTGTGAGTGTTTGTGTGATTGTGTGTAACACAGTGATAGTATTTTAGTGTTAAAAATAACAAATGGAGTACTTTTTTATTTTGCAATAGATTTGCCAAAAAATCTAATGTTTTTTTAATATTTAATTCAACAGCTGTGAGTCATATTTCAAATTAATCAGTTATACATATAAAACTTTTTCATTGAACATTTCTGAACAACTTTGGGATAATGGGTACGTGATTAATCTGTGATTAGTTAACAAATTCAGATGTTTGCGTTACAATAGGAATTTTTCCATAATAATATAAGCTGAAAAACAAGCTCCTTTTGAGTGTGTGATCCATGCAGGACAAACTGTTGAAGTTTGAATGATGTTTGTCACAAGAATGACTACTTTTGAATGAATGAATGAATGCTTTTTATTTCGAACATGTGCGCAGAATAACAAAAATCAAGACAACAATAATATTAATAACACACAAAACATGCCCGAAAAGGAGCATGAAGCATAATCTTATATAATCCTACCCCTTCTTTACTTCTCCATTGACAAAAATGTCCTACTTATAGTAAAAGAGTGCTTTACCATATTAATCTTAAATCCACAGTTAAATCACATCTTAGAGGTTCTCCTGTCAAAAGAAACCACAATAAATATCTATCCAGAACACTTTGACACATACATGGAGGTTTAAGCACTGAGTGTGTTGTTGTTTCCTAAACTACTGTTATTTATCTTTTGTCTAACCCCCCCACCCCCCCTCGCTGATAGACTGCAAAGGCAAATCTAGTTAATATCACACAGGACTGAACATGACGAACATTATGGTCTTGATCTCAAAGGAGAACCTGGAGACAGACTGGTGTCAACTTTAGTACAGAGGTGAACATGTTGTAGCCGCTTCATAAAGGGACAGCAGCTGTTAGACAGAGATGGACGACTGTTAGACGGAGATGGACGACTGTTAGACGGAGATGGACGACTGTTAGACGGAGATGGACGACTGTTAGACACCGGCAGTGTGTTCGAGATGGACGACTGTTGGACGTCAGCAGTATGCTCTCTGAGGAAACATCACTTTATCACGGTGGAGAGGATTGTGTGCCCAAAGGACCTGAGAACCCTGTCGTCGGGAGTCCTGTACTCCTAGTAGGGTCACCAAGGCAAACAGGTGTCAGATGAAGGGCCAGACAAAGAATGGTTCACAAGACCCTATGAGAAATAGAGGAGGGATACATGAGACCCTGCCTGAAGGAAACCCACATCTGGAGCCAGGCCTGAACGGAGGACCTGTCAGCTAGCGCTTGGTGGCCGGGTCTACCATTGCGCCAACCCGGGCTTAGCCTAAAGAAAAAATGTGGCTTTTCCCCACCCCTGTGGGCCCACCATCTGCAGGGCAGAGGGATGGAGTCAGGTGTGCTGCCATATTGGTGGCAGTGAAGACCCGGTCACGACGGACCAGACACAGGCAGCAGAAGCTGGTTTTGTGGACGTGGAACGCCACCTCACGGTGTCAATGATCGAACAAGACTGGTGGAGAACCCAAAAGCACAACAGACAAACGGGCGGCTCAAGAGTCTCAAAGCAGGTTTAATCGGACAGGTATGGTTCTGGTATGGTCCAAACAGCTGACGAATCAGACAGACGGCGAGCGAACAGGCAGAGTCCAGTAATCAGGCATGGTCAGGCATAAAACAAACAAAAACCATGCAGACAGATCCGACAAGGGGTTGGTAACAGGCAGGGTCCAGAGAACTAATGGTCAAAGCAAGGTCAGAGAGTAAGGCAGGATGCAACAGCTGGTAGGTCAGGAGTAGGACAAATGCTACCAAATGCTCTGGTAAAGAGCTGAGGTCTGAGTTGGGCATATGAAGAGTCTAATGGGGCTTACCTTCCCACCTAGCCTTGGTTGGTTCTGGAAAGAATGGCCTCCCTGATAAAAAAAAAACTCGAGCAGTCTTATGTTATTGGACTTCTGTGATATTCATGGATTGTTCATAACTAACACAATGTTCGAAAACAAGGATGCTCATAAGTGTACCTAGTACCAGAGCACCATCGGTCAGAGTTCAATGATCCATCTGGTGATCGTATCATCTGACCTCCGACCGTGTGTTTTGGACACTCAGGGGAAGAGAGGAGCAAAGCTGTCACCTGATCACTACCTGGTGGTGAGTTGGGTCCGCTGGCTGGGGAAACTTCTGGATAGACCTGGTAAGCTGTGGTACATACGGTTGGTGCATCAGCACCCCACTTTAAGTTCACCAGTTTGGGCAGAATATTATTGCGGGGGTTGACCTTGGCTTTGGAGTTCTGAAGGTGGGTTTTCAAACAAAGTGTCCTGTCTACTGTGACTCCAAGGTACACAGGATGGGGATGATTTCGGAGTTGGTGCCCGTCCCATGAGATGCTCAGTTCTCTTCCTGCGTCTCGGGTTTTAAGGTGGTTGCTGCATAGCTGGGTTTTTGATGGGTTGGGTTTTAGTTGGTTGTTACTGTAGTAGGTGGACATGTCTTGGAGGGCACTTTACAGGGTGGTGTCAATGTCATTGAAGTTCTCTTGTTGAGTGGTGATGCAGAGGTCATCAGCATAGAGGAAGCGGCGTCATTGTGGGGGAAGTGGTTGGTTATTAGCGTAGATGGTTCTCGGTGCCCCCGGTGGCTCTTCAGGTGATGGCTTCTGGATGCTCCTGGCTGACGGGGTTGGGGATACTCTGCTAGCCTGGCCCTGCTGGGTTCTAGTAGCCTCTCTGGGCGTTGGTTTCATCACACATGCATGTTGGGTCAGGGCTTACCAGCTACTGTCGAGTCCAATTGTTGAGAACCGTTGGGTCCCATCAGAACGTGATGAGTCTCTCTTCAGACATCACACCCATCTCAGGCCTTCTGTCTTCCTCCTACACTGGTTTCCTCTGGTGGTCTATTCTACACTGTCAGGACCTCCACTAGTCTGGTGTTTTATAACATTGGTAATAACGTGTAAGTTGTTAGAAATAATGAAACAGCTCAAGTCTCTTCCACTCTAACAGCACTGCCTGTCTATCCACTACCCTGTTTGTGTTATCTCTCCCTGTCTGGTTTCCCTATTAACACACAGAGGTGCAGCACTTCCCTCTCTGGCTCAAGATAGGAAAGTCTAATAAAGATTGACAACTTATTTCCCGTAGAGAATCGATGATGGTCACATGCACGCAATAAAATATATAAAAAAGGATTGATCTCATAAAAAGCCCCCCCCCCTTTTGTGGTGTTAAACTATGAGAATACATGCAGACAAAACAAACAAAAAACCCTTCCCCTCCCCCAAGAAAACACATTTCTTTTTTTCTTAAAGATTGTGTGAAGTTGTTTGGAGTCCTGGTACTATTACACATTACTTAGCATTTCATTTACTTTAGCTGTAGAATTTCAATATACAGTTAGAGAACAATGGTTAAAAAAAAGAATAATAAAAAACTTTAAAAAATGAAAATAAAAAAAACAATAAGTGAGCCAACGAACGGTGAAAGCAATAAAGTGTTCAGTGACTCTGCGGCACAGAAGCAGGTTGTAGAATAATATGTGATGATCTGAACTCCAGCTCTAATGAAAATGGAAACCTGCCATGAAAATCAGAATTCACAAGTACAACCCCCCCCCCCTCCACACACACACACACACACACACACTGACAGGGCTATTGGTTGTTCATCTGTAAACAAATTAATCTGCATCTGTACATTTTCTATTCTATTTTTATTCTATTCTGTTATTTATTACCGGAGTGTGTGTTGTGTAGTGTGTGTTGTGTAGTGTGTGTTGTGTCATGTGTGTTGTGTAGTGTGTGTTGTGTAGTGTGTGTTGTGTAGTGTGCGTTGTATAGTGTGTGTTGTATAGTGTGTGTTGTGTAGTGTGTGTTGTGTAGTGTGTTTTGTGTCGTGTGTGTTGTGTAGTGTGTGTTGTGTAGTGTGTGTTGTGTCATGTGTGTTGTGTCGTGTGTGTTGTGTAGTGTGTGTTGTGTAGTGTGTGTTGTGTAGTGTGTGTTGTGTAGTGTGTTGTGTAGTGTGTGTTGTGTAGTGTGTGTTGTGTAGTGTGTTGTGTAGTGTGTGTTGTGTAGTGTGTGTCATCTGCCAAGTATTCCATTCCATTCCTGCTGTAATGAAGGGAATTTCCTCTTTGGGGAACACATAAAGTAATACTCTATTCTATTCTTTTCTATTGTATTTGTTCTATTCTATTCTACTCTACTTTCCACCGCTTATCAGTAGTCTGGTCGTGGGATCAGCAGCTTCAACAAGGAGCCCCAAACTTCGCTTTCCCCCCCACTTCCACCAGCTCTAACTGGGGGTCCCAAGGCGTTCCCAGACCAGTGTTGAGATATAATCCCTCCACCTGGTCCTGGGTCTGCCCCGAGGTCTCCTCCCAGCTGGACGTTCCAGAAACACCTCCCTAGGGAGGCGTCCCGGAGGCATCCGCACCAGATGCCCAAACCACCTCAACTGACTCCTTTCCACGTGAAGGAGCAGCGGCTCTACTCTGAGCCCCTCGTGAACAGCAGTGTTTCTACCTTATCTCTAAGGGAGACACCAGCTATCCGCCTGAGAAAGACCATTTCAGCCGCTTGTATCCGTGATCTCGTTCTTTGGGTCATGACCCATCGCTCATGACCACAGGTGAGGGTAGGAACGAAGATTGAACGGTAGATGGAGAGCTTTGCCTCTCGGCTTAGCTCCCTCTTTGTGACAACAGTGCGGTAAAGCGACTGCAATACCGCTCCTGCTGCCCCAATTCTCCGTCCAATCTCACGCTCCATTGTTCCCTCACTCGTGAACAGGACCCCAAGATACTTAAACTCCTTCACTTGTGGAAGGACCTCATTCCCCACTCGAAGAAGGCAGTCCACCGGTTTCCTGCTGAGGACCATGGCCTCAGATTTGGAGGTGCTGATCCTCATCCCCGCCGCTTCACACTCGGCTGCAAACCGGACTACGCCTCGATATCCTGTCCAGGAAAATCACAAACAGAATTGGTGATAAAGCGCAGCCCTGGCGAAGGCCAACAGCTACTCGGAACAAGTCCGACTTACTGCCGAGAACCCGAACACAGCTCTCACTTTGGGCGTACAGGGATTGGATGGCCCTGAGGAGAGGCCCCCTCATCCCATACACCCGCAGTACCTCCCACAGTATATCCCTGGGGACTCGATCATACGCCTTCTCCAAGTCCACAAAACACATGTAGAGTGGATGGGCATACTCCCAAGCCCCCTCTAGGATCCCTGTGAGAGTAAAAAGCTGGTCCGTTGTGTCAGGTTCAAACAACCTACAACATTTAAAACACACTCACAAAAAGGAGAAGACAACAGTTTATATGTTTTACTCGCGAGGAGAACGGACAGAGATGTGCTCAGTTACAGATCTCCAACCCGTTCTCAAAATGTCTCTGCCGAACCCTCTCCTTTATTCATTTGGGGTGGTCCCTGTTTACATTATTTTTCTAAGGGATGGGGGCAGAGAAACAACAGTAAAACAATACACGTTGTTCCACGACCAGGACGGAACCCACATCGTTCCTCCTCCAATCTGAGGTTCAACAATCGGCCTGACCCTCCTTTCCAGCACCTTGGAGTAAACTTTCCCAAGGAGGCTGAGGAGTGTGATGCCCCTGTAGTTGGCACACACCCTCTGGTCCCCCTTTTAAAAAGAGGAACCACCACTCCAGTCTGCCACTCTTTCACCACTGTCCCAGACTTCCACGCAATGTTAAAGAGGCGTGTCATCCACGACAGCCCTTCAACACCCAGAGCCTTCAGCATTTCCGGGCGAATCTCATCAACACCCGGGGCTTTGCCACCGTGAAGTTTTTTAACTACCTTGGTGACTTTGCACCGAGAGATTGACTCTGATCCCCCATCATCCTCCAGCTCTGCCTCTACAACAGAGGACGGGTCAGTTGGGGTAGTTGGATTCAGGAGTTCCTCAAAGTGTTCCTTTCACCGACCGACAACCTCCTCAGTCGAGGTCAACAGTGTCCCATCTTAGCTGTATACAGCTTGGATGGTCCCTCGTTTCCCCTTCCTGAGGTGTCGGAGAGTCCTCCAGAACAACTTTGGTGCCGTCCGATAGTCCTTCTCCATGGCCTCTCTGAACTCCTCCCACACCCTCTGTTTTGGCTCCATCACTCCATCACAGCCGAAGCTGCAGTTCTTTTGGCCCGTCGGTACCCTGCAACTGCTTCAGGAGTCCCCAGACAACATGCCCCTGAAGGCCTCCTTCTTCAGTCGGATGGCTTCCCTGACCACTGGGGTCCACCACGGTGTTCGAGGGTTACCGCCCCTTGAGGCACCCAAGACCTTGAGACCACATCTCTCAGCTGCAGCTTCAGCAATGGAAGCTTTGAACATCGACGATTCAGGTTCAATGCCCCCAGCCTCCACAGGGATGCACGAGAAGCTCCTTAGGAGGTGTGAATTGAAGGCCTCACGGACCGAATCCTCCTTCAGACGTTCCCAGTTCACCCACACTACTCGTTTGGGCTTACCAGGTCTATCCAAAGGTTTCCTCCCCCAACGGACCCAACTCACCACCAGGTGGTGATCAGTTGACAGCTCTGCCCCTCTCTTCACCCGAGTGTCCAAAACACACGGTCGAAGGTCAGATGATACGGTCACAAGATCAATCATTGACCTCCGACCCAGGGTGCTCTGGTACCAGGTACACTTATGAGCATCCTTGTGTTCGAACATGGTGTTAGTTATGAACAATCCGTGACTACCACAGAAGTCCAACAAAACAACACCGCTCGGGTTCAGATCAGGGAGGCCATTCCTCCCAATCACGCCCCTCCAGGTGTCTCCATCATTGCCGATGTGTGCATTGAAGTCCCCCAGGAGAACAATGGAGTCCCCTGCAGGGATCCCATCAAGGACCCCATTTAGGGACCCCAAGAAGGCCAAATACTCTGAACTGATATTTGGTGCGTATGCACAAATAACAGTCAGAGTTTTCCCCCCCACAGCCTTAAGGCGTAGGGAGGCGACCCTCTCATCCACCGGGGTAAACTCCAACACAGCAGCGCTCAGCTGGGGGCCTGTGAGTATGCCCACACCCGCCCTGCGCCTCATGCCTGACACAACTGCGGAGTAAAACAAAGTCCAACCCCTATCCTGGAGTTTGGATCCAGAACCGAGGCAATGCATGGAGGTAAGCCCCCCCAGATCCAACTGGTGACGCTCCACCTCCGACACAAGCTCCGGCTCCTTCCCCCTCAGTGAGGTGACATTCCACGTCCCCAAAGCCAGCTTTTGCCACCCGGGTCTGGTCCGTCGTGACCCCCCGTCGTCACTGCCACCCATATGACAGCGCACCTGACCCCATCGGTCTGTCCTGCGGGTAGTGGGTCCACAGGGGTGGGAAGAGTCCACGTTGCCTTTTCGGGCTGAGCCCGGCCGGGCCCCGTGGCAGACCCGGCCACCAGGCGCTCGCTGACGGGCCCTCCGTCCAGGCCTGGCTCCAGATGTGGGCCCCGGGCTTCCTCCGGGCAGGGTCACATTTTTCCCTTTCTGATTTTTCATGGGATCTTCTGAACCATTCTTTCTCTGGCCCTTCACCTGAGACCTGTTTGCCCTGGGTGACCCTACCAGGAGTACAAGACTCCCAACAACATAGCTCCCAGGAGCCTTAGGGCACACAAACCTCTCCACCACGATAAGGTGATGGTTCCTTGGAACCATCACCTATTCTATTCTATTCTATTCTATTCTATTCTATTCTATTCTATTCTATTCTATTCTATTCTATTCTATGCAGCAGGGATCAGGATTTAATCTCACATGAGATTTGACCCTAAAAAGCAGCACGAGTTCCCAGGATAAAACCTGAATGACACATGAATCACATTTTAATATTTTATTGTGTGTGTGTGTGTGTGTGTGTGTGTGTGTGTGTGTGTGTGTGTGTGTGTGTGTGTGTGTGTGTGTGTGTGTGTGTGTGTGTGTGTGTGTGTGTGTGTGTGTGGTGTGATGGTAATTCAGTGTAAAAAAGAATAAATAGATGGCTATTTTCAGTTCTAATCTCAGCAACTGCCTCAAAGGGAATCTCTCTCTCTCTCTCTCATATAACATCCACTACACACTCCTCTCTGACACACACACACACACACACACACACACACACACACACACACACACACACACACACACACACACACACACACACACACACAGTTGCACTCTCTCCAGTGGAGAGGAGCCCATTGTGTGTGATGAGAGTTAGATTGGATGGCCCCCTGGGGAGCTGCTCTCCATTAGCTAAGGTGATCTAACAGGTAATCAGCAGATAATTAAAAGGCTTCACTTCTCTGATGGGAGGGGCTGAGGGGATCATAATAGTGTGTGTGTGTGTGTGTGTGTGTGTGTGTGTGTGTGTGTGTGTGTGTGTGTGTGTGTGTGTGTGTGTGTGTGTGTGTGTGTGTGTGTTAACCAACACACCTGTGTACCTGTGTGTCTGCGGTGGTGTCTGGATGTCATCAGGGCAGCAGGCTGGGGATCATTTGGTGCCACAGTGGGACATGCATCACTTTTATAGACATTCGATCCGTCTTGGAAAAGTGTGTCTGAATGGATGTTGAGAGGCGGGGGCTGGGTCAGGCCGGCCCACATGTGTGCCGTAAACAGACTCGGACCAGAGCGACGCTCCATTGTTTCAGACTCAATTAAACCATCACTGACGGTGCTTTATATCCAACTTCACCATGGCGACGTCAGCCCAGTCTGTAGGTCCACAACAGTTAGGGTTAGGAATGGATTAGGTCTGATTTACATGAACAGGTTGATTAAATAATCAGAAAGCCACCAATCAGCGGTCTTCAGTGCTTTACCATACGTTTTAATATCCAGTCCGTGTGCTGTGTTCCCCCAGAGGGCGTGTCTAATAACTGGTGACTCCCATGCAGATGCAGTATGGGTAAAGCGCAGTGATGAACAATCAGAGAACACAAACGGTTAAAGGTCAGGTCAGTTACAGCAGAATCTCTACAAACTAGAGACAACCTAAAAACTGTTCGCTATGCAGTAGTAGAGTTTATTTAAAATAAAATGGTTTTTCTCATGGTGGGAAAATCTGCTGCGTTTTTTGAATATTTTGAACTTTTTCTGTCCCTTTTGGGACAGTGTGTGTGTGTGTGTGTGTGTGTGTGTGTGTGTGTGTGTGTGTGTGTGTGTGTGTGTGTGTGTGTGTGTGTGTGTGTTAAATCACTGAAAGTCACACTGGGTCTTCCCTCAACATAACCACAAACTCTTTGCTGGTGATTAAGAATATTGAGCTAAAATAAGATCTTAAAGGACATGAACAATTTCTCTCTTATTTCTACTGAAAAAATATCATCTTTGGGGTGTGACCTGGTGGGGTTAGCTCCAGCGGGCTGCTGGAGAGCTGCCAGTTCCCTTCCTGAGCGCTGCTGAGGTGCCCTTGAGGAAGGCACCGTCCCCATTATTCCGCTCTTTTTTAATATATTTTTATGCACGTAGATATGCAGGCCCTAGCGCGCGCACACACACACACACACACACACACACACACACACACACACACACACACACACACACACACACACACACACACACAGAAACAAGGGGCTTGCAGACATTTTTAAAACTGACATACGTACAGCTACCCTTCTTCTTCTTCTTCTAGAACAAATGAACTGATCCTGTCTGATTTCCTGTAATTGTTTCTAGTCAGTCAAAGGAACCTTACTTTAGTATTTAGAGTAGTACTGACATTACTTTAGTATTTACAGTTTTAATGACATCACTTTAGTATTAGAGTTGACATTACTTTAGTATTTACAGTAGTAATGACATTACTTTAGTATTGATAATAGTAATGACATTACTTTAGTATTTAGAGTAGTAATGACATTACTTTAGTATTTAGAGTAGTAATGACATTACTTTAGTATTTAGAGTAGTAATGACATTACTTTAGTATTTAGAGTAGTAATGACATTACTTTAGTATTGATAATAGTAATGACATTACTTTAGTATTTAGAGTAGTAATGACATTACTTTAGTATTTACAGTAGTGATGACATTACTTTAGTATTGATAATAGTAATGACATTACTTTAGTATTTAGAGTAGTAATGACATTACTTTAGTATTTAGAGTAGTAATGACATTACTTTAGTATTGATAATAGTAATGACATTACTTTAGTATTTAGAGTAGTAATGACATTACTTTAGTATTTAGAGTAGTAATGACATTACTTTAGTATATAGAGTAGTAATGACATTACTTTAGTATTTAGAGTAGTAATGACTTTACTTTAGTATTTAGAGTAGTAATGACATTACTTTAGTATTGATAATAGTAATGACATTACTTTAGTATTTAGAGTAGTAATGACTTTACTTTAGTATATAGAGTAGTAATGACATTACTTTAGTATTTAGAGTAGTAATGACATTACTTTAGTATTTACAGTAGTAATGACATTACTTTAGTATTGATAGAAGTGATGACAATACTTTAGTATTTAGAGTAGTAATGACATTACTTTAGTATTTAGAGTAGTAATGACATTACTTTAGTATTGATAATAGTAATGACATTAATTTAGTATTTAGAGTAGTAATGACATTACTTTAGTATATAGAGTAGTAATGACATTACTTTAGTATTTAGAGTAGTAATGACATTACTTTAGTATTTACAGTAGTAATGACATTACTTTAGTATTGATAGAAGTGATGACAATACTTTAGTATTTAGAGTAGTAATGACATTACTTTAGTATTTAGAGTAGTAATGACATTACTTTAGTATTTAGAGTAGTAATGACATTACTTTAGAATTTAGAGTAGTAATGACATTACTGTAGTATATAGAGTAGTAATGACATTACTTTAGTATTTAGAGTAGTAATGACTTTACTTTAGTATTTAGAGTAGTAATGACATTACTTTAGTATTGATAATAGTAATGACATTACTTTAGTATTTAGAGTAGTAATGACTTTACTTTAGTATATAGAGTAGTAATGACATTACTTTAGTATTTAGAGTAGTAATGACATTACTTTAGTATTGATAATAGTAATGACATTACTTTAGTATTTAGAGTAGTAATGACATTACTTTAGTATTTAGAGTAGTAATGACATTACTTTAGTATATAGAGTAGTAATGACATTACTTTAGTATTTAGAGTAGTAATGACTTTACTTTAGTATTTAGAGTAGTAATGACATTACTTTAGTATTGATAATAGTAATGACATTACTTTAGTATTGATAGAAGTAATGACATTACTTTAGTATTTAGAGTAGTACTGACATTACTTTAGTATTTAGAGTAGTAATGACATTACTTCATTATTGATAGTAGTAATCACATTACTTTAGTATTGATAGTAGTACTGACATTACTTTAGTATTGATAGTAGTAATGACATTACTTTAGTATTGATAGTAATAATGACATTACTTCATTATTTATGGTAGTAATCACATTACTTTAGTATTGATAGTAGTAATGACATTACTTCATTATTGATAGTAGTAATCACATTACTTTAGTATTGATAGTAGTACTGACATTACTTTAGTATTGATAGTTGTAATGACATTACTTTAGTATTGATAGTAATAATGACATTACTTCATTATTTATAGTAGTAATCACATTACTTTAGTATTGATAGTAGTAATCACATTCAAATTACCTCAAATGGAGATTATAGATTGAAATTTAATAAATAACAATTTACGAACAATTCAATTTACAAACAACCTCTCTGAACCTGATGTGTTCGTAGGTTGAGGACTACCTGTAATACCACTTCGACAGGCTAAAGTAAGAATGATGAAGAACATATTACATTAACACACACATGATAATCCCACACATGTGGTCAACTCATTGACGTTAGCATGACATGCTAGTGGCGTCAGCGGCAGTGCATGAGGCGAGCTGACAGGAGGCGGGGCGTCGACGTGGTGTTCACACATGTTGTCCACCCTCTGACAGAAGACAGCCATTAAACTGATATTAACAGATAGGTCAATGTCTATTTTCTGCTCCACTTAAAGCTTCACCGCTGTAAAAATTGCCCCCTCTTCCTGAAAGGAGGCGCAATAAAGACAGAAAGAGAGAAAAGACAGGTGCAGGTGTGTGTGTGTGTGTGTGTGTGTGTGTGTGTGTGTGTGTGTGTGTGTGTGTGTGTGTGTGTGTGTGTGTGTGTGTGTGTGTGTATGTGTGTGTATGTGTGTGTGTGTGTGTGTGTGTGTGTGTGTGTGTGTGTGTGTGTGTGTGTGTGTGTGTGTGTGCCATCGACATGTGTCAGAAAGGCAAATCAATAGTTGCCAACAATGTATTTGATTTGAGGGGAGTGTTGTGATGTTAGATGAGTGTCTAGACTGTTACAACACACACACACACACACACACACACACACACACACACACACACACACACACACACACACACACACACACACACACACACACACACACACGTTTTCTCTGTGATAAACACAGTGGCCCATCCCCAGATTTGAACCCTTTTAAACATCCACACAGACGACCTCCAGGCTGATGTTTAATCCTCCTATTTACGGTTGGGTTTATGTTTCCAGTAATGATGCTCTTAGGGAGGGAATTCCACCTTAAGGAGGGATTTCCTCCTTAAGGGGCGGCAGTCTCAGGCTGGGGACTAACAGAGTAGCTGGTTCAAGACCCATGTGGACCAAATATTTAGGAGTGTGAGTCGGCAGTTGGGCAGGTGCCAGGCCACCTCCGGGGCACTGCTGAAGTGCCCTTGAGCAAGGCACCATCCCCCAACTACTTAACTTTTGGCACACCATGAAGGAGCTGCCTGCCGCTCTACCACCGCTCTCTGGATGTGTATGTCTAGAGGCCCGCTTGTATTGCTACGAAAGAAAAGACAAGATTGATTGATTGATCGATTGATTGATTGATGGATTTATTATTTTTCAATATGTTAGTTGAAATTTATTGTTTAATGTGTGTATGATTTGTTTCACGGGAAGAACAAACAATTAGATTTTGATGTCAATATCTGTAGGATTTTTGTGCTTTTTTGTCATTTAATCAAGATTTAGAGGAAACCAGACGGTCGGAGGAGGAGGAAGAGGAGGAGGAGGAGGAGGGGGAAGAGGAGGAGGAAGAGGAAGAGGAGGAGGAGGAGGAGGAAGAGGATGCCAGAGTTGAACTTCCAGGAACCAGCCTTCCTCCTCAGTTCCTAAATCTCACCAGGAGCCTGACGGTGATCCTGCAGTGAGTCTTGTTCATCTGGATTAGATGCAGACTGGGATGATCCAGCAGTGTTTGCAACAAACTGAGAAGATGTATTTCCTGTTTGCTGCTCTACTCACTGTTATTCCATTCGTTCAACTTCCCACAGGTGATATTGATGCTCAAATCAATATCGATCGATCAATCAATCAATCAATCAATCAATCAATCAATCAAATTGTATTTGTATAGGACAAACCCACAAATGCCTTCCCGTGCTTTACAGTCTTCACAGAATAACACCCTCTATGAAGTACAGGAGTAGGTGTTTAGGAGATCTACACAGGTGTGGTCAGGAACCACATTGTAATCCAGGTCAGTCCAGGAACCACATGGTAATCCAGCAGGAAACACTCGGTAATCCAGGCCAGTCCAGGAACTACGTGATAATCCAGGCCAGTCCAGGAACCACATGGTGATCCAGCAGGAAACACTCGGTAATCCAGGCCAGTCCAGGAACCACGTGATAATCCAGGTCAGTCCAGGAACCACATGGTGATCAGGTCAGGATGCATGGCCAGGCATTCCTGTAGTTGTTGCCCAGGTAAAGTAAAAGAGTAGAAGAAGAGGGAGATGGGGTAGAGGAGTAGAGGGGCTCAACCTGAAGATAAGAGTTGCAATAGTGAGGAAGTGATTTTCATGTAGTATCACTCGTCTAATTCTAGAGATGCTACAGGAACAAAAATGGCTGATGTCTGAGATCGGCTTCCTGTGGCAGTCAGAGCACAGGTCCTGATCAAACACCACTCCCAGGTTTCTCACAGTGTCACTAATGTTTATGATCCAGTACTTCACTGTGCATTTGACCTTACTGACAACCAGGGGTGGATTTCTCTGTAATATACAGCCTCATTGGAAGTAGACTACCATGTAGACTACCCTTATCTTACTCAATGATCCCTGATGTCACCCACTGGGACCTGGCTAAATCAAGGAGTCCTCTTGGACGCAGCATGTTCTCCTCCTCAGCATAGACCCAACAGAGCGACTACATCCGGAACATGATTGGAGGAGAGGCCTAATTAGAGCCGGACCCACCCCTGCTGGCACGCCGACTGGCGCACGTTTCCCACGGGTGGGTGGGTTGTTGACTCATCAACATGCAACACGCTAGTTAGCAAACACTCTTCAACATATAGCCGAGAGAAGCTGGACACTGTGTGTAGTCTCTCTGAGAAGAGGGAAGCTGCTGGGGAGCATTGAGAGCCGGTGGGGGGGTGAAGAGATGGAGCATTTAACCTCAACCATAAAACACACAGCGATGGGGTCATACCGGAGGGGCAAATTCAGGCGTTTAGCTCTGTGGGGGAGGGTGTGACCAATGATCCCAGGATATGTGTGTGTTTGAATCTGCAAGCACGTACCTCTGTGTCTGCATGCCCCTACCCATGATTCCACGGGGTATGGATGTGTTTGCTGATATGCATTTGCTTATGTTTATTCAAACCCGCACACACACACACACACACACACACACAGACACACACACACACACACACACACACACACACACACTGTCGGGCTGTTTTAAGTGTATTTGCATGCACACAGTCGGCAGCGGGGTGGGGGTTAAGCTGGTTCTGAGGCTCCTGTAATGAGTAAGCATTGGGTGGCCGGGGCTAAGATAAATGGCGGGGGCCTGCCACTAGTGCAGCAGTCAGCAGGATGCTCCAGAGCCGCAGGCTTGTTTGTGCCAAATGGAGCTCGCAAAATATCAAAGGCCAGCCATCCAGAAGACGCAAGCGTCTGACAAATTTTAAATTAGCCAGAAAGAGAGAAGTGGGAGGAGGCGGGGGTAGGTTACAGGGTGAGGGGGGGACAGGGAGGTGGAGGGAGACAGGAGAAACATAATGTGGGAAGATGAGAAAAAAAAAGCAAAGAAAGAGGGGGATGGGACGTAAGTGTGAGTGGACGGGTGAAGGTGATGGGCAGAAGAGAAAAGACCAGTCTAAATTATGCAATCTGTGGTCGTTGGGTGATATCCGTGATCGCTCTCTGCCACCCCGCGGTCTGCTCTCGTGCCGGGGTAATCGCCAACGCTATTACCCTTATGAGCTGGTGGGGCTGTTATTATTCCAAGTGCACAGCTACAAGAATTGATGGGAGTCAACACAAACACACAAACAGGTGTGTGTGTGTGTGTGTGTTACGATGATGATGATCACAAATAATACTGATACACACACACAATATGAAAAGGTCATTAAAATTAATTCACATATTGAAATACAGAAATCCCTCACATATTCGCACATCAACACGCGTGACTTCACCTCATCGCGGATTTTTAGTATGAAGTCATGTGATACCATATGTGCATTCTATTGGCTGACGGCATCCAGAAGTGCGCTACGTTTTGTGAGTCTCGGACACAAAAGTGTTTTAAACAGTCTTTCAGAGTGTTTTAAATGTAATACAGATAGAAGGTGGTTTAATATCAGAATGGGGGGGGGGGTTCAGTAACGTTTGAATTACCGTAAATAATAAAATAAATAATTTCTTGCTCTGTCGCGGAATTTCGTTTTATTTGTGTGGTCTTGGAATGAATTAACCGCAAGTAACGAGGGTTTACTGTATCTATAAAAACAGAATGTTTGGTGTGGATCAAGTATTTCTTGTCTGTTCTTACATTCCTCTTGTCATGGAGTTTGTAGATTTGCGTGATGAAAATGAAGCAGCACCCCCTGCTGGTAGAGACTTCCTCTCAGTCGGAGCAGAAGCTAGAAGCCAGTTAGCCGTCAGCTGCAGTGTCTTATTTGACCCAATCACAGGCTGGAAAAAGTCACGTAGAGTGACCTTTCATTTTCCTTATAAGACTTTATTAAGTGTATTTTCCCTTTCCCTTCCTTCCTCTAAGAATGGCAACTAAAGTGAGAGTCAGGAATATTCTTGCTAAACTACCCTCTCCATTCTCCATTACGGCGGTTTTTTCCTCCTTTGTTCTCTAAATGAGACTGTTGGGCCCCCCTAGTAAAAGAGTTTTCTTTTACTAATGTCAATTTACGGCCTAGCAAGAGCTCCCTCTAATCTTTTCCTACTCATTACACACAATTTCCAGGTCGTTCAGCAAGGGTGCCGATTGGTTCCTCGCTCTGTGTGCAGCGAGGGGTGGTGTGATTGTTTATTATTTATTTGTTTATTTATTTACACCAATGCCCCTACCCTACCCCCTCCACCTGCCTCTTTCTCACTTCCTTCACCCACCCACATTTCACTCCCCAAGTCCCTAGTCTGCATTTTCTATGAATAATCAAAGGTGCGGTAAAGCCTGTGGATCTGCTTCCCTGCATCTGTTTTTCCAGCGTTCTGACCGCTCTCTGAAGGACGAGTCTCACCAAAGTGTGTGGAGACGTCGATGATACGCCGCTCTTCAACCCCCGCTTTGGCATTTGATCAATATTACCAGTGCAAACGCTTCGCAACGCGTTCCATTCTACTTGTTATAAAAGTATATCATTACTGCACATGTATGAATCACATGTGATTCTCTCATGTTGTGTATTCATGTTTCAGAGGACCATCTCTCCCTGGCATCAGTCTGTAGATCAAATGAACGTTCGTCATCAATTCTCCATCATTTATTAGCTTTTCCTTTTCCTTCAGTGAGACTTCTGGATGGTTCCACCTTTCTTTATTTGTCAGGAACATTTGGGAATCCAAACATATTCCAATTTGCTTAATCCTCTACTCAATATTTCATTCCTCTTTTAATCCATGCAATGCCTCAATTTACCCCAATTTACCCAGTTTTGCGTTCCACCCATAAACTGACATTCCTGAACCGGTTAGAACAAAAAAATTAAGTTCCTGAACTGGTTAATAACGTTCCTTGTAAATATAAATATGTAGGTGCCGTATTTCGCACACCATTAGACTCGATTAAAGGCCTTAAAATTTCTCAGAAATCAACGCTGCTCCTTTTAACATGAAGCATCTTCTGTGTTCACTGAGTTCAGAAATCTGTAGAAATGTTTCTGTGTGATTTTAGTCAGCGATCCTCCAGACCGACCATTGTCCACCGACAGAGGACGTATTACGTCACTACGTACGCCGGCAGCGATGGACCAATTAGAGAACATGACGCGAGGCTCCGTCCGGCACACCTCCGGTAGGTACCGGTGGACAGTGGTACCTCTACTTACGAAATTAATTGGTTCCGGAAGAAATTACGTAAGTACAAAATTACGTAAATAGAAACGCGTTTTCCATGAAAATGCCCTAATCCGTTCCAAGTCCACAAAAATTCAGACATAAATCTTTTATAAAGCATAAAAATGCATCAAAACATACATGTTTTAACAAATACATGTTAAAATTAGATTATTACACAATAAATGAGAGTTGTGCATAACGTAAAAAATGGTCATTTACCTTTTAACTGCTGTCCTCATTGTTTTTTGCCCTCTTTGGTTCATGCCCTCTTGCCCCCCCATGAACAACAGAGTGAATTCCAGTCCTCCTTCTGAACTTCTCCAACCACCCACGCGACGCCTTAAACTCCTTAAACTTCCTTTAGTTTTAATAACGTGGTGATTGTAGATGCATTACGGCCATATTCTTTGGAGAGATCAACCAAACGCATCCCTTTTTCAGGCTTTTCTATCATCTCTTGATTTGTTTGTACGGACAAAAAAACTCTTTTCTTGGTCTTTTCTTTTCCTCTTTTCTCCGTCACTTTCTTGGGGTCCATAGTGAATACTCTAAAAGTTAATATAGAACACCTCAGGGGTCGAGGGCCGAATGACGAGGACGCTGCATAGACACCGATCTAGCTTCACACAGAGGTCCCTTTGAGCCAATGGGATGCCAGGAAGATGCTAGGTAATAGCCAATGGCAGAGCAGCTATGAGAATGTTGCGTTCAGGAACCCGTGGGAGATTCAAGTATCAGCCCATACTGTATTTTTACATTACGTAAGTCGAAATTTCTTTCGTAAGTAGAGGCAATATTTTCTTGCTGTGAAATTTCGTAAGTAGAAAATTTTGTAATTAGAGACATTCGTAAGTAGAGGTATCACTGTACAATACATACCGGTACTGTACCGCAGGTATGCTGTTAACCACATCTGATTGGCTGAAGACCCCCAACGATGACGTCAGCGAAGAGACAAGCTTACGACACAACATGTAAACTCCAGGCTATCAGTTCCGGTTGTTGCGGTTCACGTAAAGAGACCGGGGGGCTTTTTTCACACTTCTCCATCTCTCTTGATCTATGACTCCATGCCCCCCCCCCACACCACCGCTTCTGTCAGAAACACGTCAAGCGGCTGAACTCGGAGCTTGTCTTCATCCTGGAGGATTAATGAAAGACCTCCACCCGCTGGACATCGGTGTGAACAGAGCCTTTAAAGTTAAACTGGGGGGTCGTGGATGGATGAGAGACGTGAACACACGTTTACCAGGACTGGGGGCAGTGCAGATGAGTTACACACCCCCCAACATGTGGTGGATTGTGGATCCTGGACTAACGTGTCTGCTCAGACTTCTGTCCGATGTTTCTCTAAAGCCGGCATCATTACTGGACAGACCCCCGGAAACCAGCCAGTCAGCGGTGGAGAAACTACCGACAGATTCAATGCAGACCGGAGACGAGGACTTCAGGGATTTACTACACATTTATCACAAAATAAAGAAATAAAAACAGATTTAAAAAATAGTGTCGGTGTATTTTTAGAAATTTAAATACGTAGTACAACACAGTTCAACCACAGTCACCTTTTTGTTTCCGTTAACAACCATGTACCGAATAATGTGGGCCGTGTGTAAAAGTAGAGAGTAGAGTATAACTTTATTTATCCCTTAGGGAGGTTCCGTCAGGGAAATTGATTTCTCCGTCGCACACGGCATAGTAAGTACACGAAACACAGAAAAAGCACACAGAAAGCACCGGCACATAGAAAATAGCACATCGAAGTAGAGAAATAAACTCCATTATTTAGACTGAGCCTCTTTATACAAGGAGCTGAATGGTGCGCAAAATATGGTAACTTAAGGACTTTTAAATTGCAACTAAAGCAATTAGTTAATATACTATAGACTATAATTAGATATGCCCCCACCCTACAGTAAACAGTACCCCAGCACTACACCTCTGCTTTATGACAGTTATATCATGTAGTTCAGGCTTATGCCTCCTACTTAGACACTACATGACATAAGAACAGAATAACTCCCACCATGTCATTTATTGCTGAACAACAGATCTTCATTGTTCTTCTCCCATAGCTCAGTATTACTACAAAGCGCTGGCAGTACGGGAACACACTGCTCTGAAAACAACTGCAGCCAATGAGTTCATGTCTAAATCATACATGTTCAGACTGACACGCTGAGTGTTTACCTGTAATGATTAATGGTGACTGGGAGACCTCCCTGTTCTTACCTGCTGCTGATAGCCGCTACTTCTCTCTGCTCTCATCCCTCCAGTGAAGGACAGGAAGTCAAACATCAGGTCAAATACTTTTTTCGAGAATGGAAAAAACCCCTGTATTAACCGGTTTACAATTATTTTCTGTTCCGGAAAATTAAAAAATATAAAGTTTTGGGTTTCGTTTTTGTTCCTGCCAAAATACCAAAAGGTGGTGCAAAATACTAGAGCTTCTCTGCATAGCCCCGCCTTCTCAGAGTGAGTATCCAATCACAGGACACATACGTGTCAGGACAACGTAGGGCCAGCTAGCAGGCCTTAGAAGGTCAACTGGTGATCTGATTGGCTATCTCATCTGTCTGTTAACTATACTGTATGTTCCCATTCGCTTGCAGTGCAGGGAGAGCAGCATTCTAGACTCTGAAGGTTCTGGGCAGATTTCATTCAACCTGGCAACACAAGCTAGCTGAATTCTGATTGGATAAAACCTCTCAAACCTAAAAATAGAACACTGACCCATTGTTCACCCGTGTCATATTACATCCCAGTATTTATTTATTTATGTATTTATTTATGGAAAATGCATTAAAATCTAATTTAATTATCGTGAACTTTTGACATAAATACTATGATTTCTGGTTATGTTAGGTTCAGCAGAGAAGGCTTAGCTGGCCCTGACCGCCCACCACTGACTTTTTCCCACCTTAAACAATATGCAATTTATTTGAGTTGATCAGTTACAAATTGTCTGTAGATGTGTTTTTTTTAGTCTTTCATGTTGCTTCACACTGCACCGGCGACATGTCCAGAGTGTACCCCGCCCCACAATCGTAGCCAGCTGGGTTCGGTAGGCTACAGGAAAATGGATGGATGGATGGATGACTATGTAAACACCAGGAGTAGAGTAGCAGAGTAGACTCGTCATTCTACAGGAAAAAAAACGCATTTCCACATTTTACTGTTGTTTAGGTATCGTCAGTAGAATTTATGCTGGTTTGACTGGAAAACTGAGACAAGCTTTTAGTAAAAAGTTGTGTCTAACAGAACACTGACTTTGATGCTATAAAACAGTAAAAATCACACAATGAAAGAGCTTTTGAGGTTAAAATAATTTATTTATGAATATATATATATAACTATATTCAACCTACATACGTTTTATTTATTTTCTGTCACAGCTATAAAGATCTTTCGAGCTCCATGGCAGCTGTCTGGAGTCCAGGGGTTACAGTGAAGAGGATGTGATCCAAAGCTCCACCAGTTCATTCTCTTCATGATCCCCAGCATCCTTTGTTACCATTGCGACACCACAAAACATCACCCGAATGAGTGTGAGCTGCTGAATTTGTCTGACTATCAACGTTCGGCCATTGTCTGTCATCTCCTCCCGTCTTCTTCTCATATGATAAATGCTGATCTCTGGACCAAAGCCAGCACTGCTGCCACCTACAGGGGATCAGTTGTCACTCCACTAGTGTAGAAGTCTGATATTGATATAGCTCTGCCAAACCATCCCCCAGCCCCCTGCAGTAAAACATAATTGATTCCTTTAGATGTCAATGGTAGTCGATGAGTTAACTGAGTTTAACTTTATCTTTTAGAAGTCGTATTCCTGTTTTCAGTGGGCCTTTTTCTCTGTAAGAAGACCACCTATCCAAGGAGACCACATTTCATTGAGTGGACGTCTTCAGGTTTGTCTGTGTTTATGTAGACTGAATATATAATTACTGGCAAACTCTTTAAAATAGCTAAATTGGCATTCCTAATCTATCATTACAATTCCTGATAGAGAATTATGAAAAATGGATTCTCCTTAGCTGTGAAGTTACTCCAACTTCAAGATGTGTGCTGAATGTTTGGCCTGGTTTGGTGTCCAGACCCTTTATGATGTCACAAATCACCTTTGTGGGCTCAGAATTTCACTGAGCCAGAGAAAATGTACGGTTTTGGTGTAAAAGTCGAAGGTATTAACAGCTTTCTAGATCCCGATCATTCTACAGTCAGTAAGAGGAAAAACAGGTTCAAATGTTGAACAACTTCACCAGTACAGATTTAACTGAAACAAATTCCAACCAAAGAAACAAGATTTTATTTTTTGCATATTTTGGAACAGGAACAATAATGGATTTCTAGAGCGGCTGAATCTTAAATAGTCTTTGAACATATCCATTCACACGTGAGGCCTCTCTGTGGAGCTGACAGCTACAATCACTGGCTGGGAGCTGAGACTTTTTGTCAGAGATAATGAAGACTCTGTGTTCCTCCCAGTTTATTAAACTGATAGAGAAAATGCACTGGTGTGAGACCCAAAGTGGCTCGTTCACACTGGAAAAACGGTCAGTTAGGACGTGAAAGCAGGTGGTTGAGATGACTGCTGGGACTGTCTACGTTTTGACAGTTATTCACTTCTCCATGAAACCAGTAAACCATTGGGTGCGGGCCACGTTTCTGACTAAATGACAACTTGAATTAAGCAGTGGGACTCTTTCAGCTTATGAGTCATCATTTGTTCTTAGGATGTTTGTCTGAACTATGGATGTCTATTATACATGCATTTGCTGCCAGTTTTGTGTTTCTAATGGTGTCTTTTGGGGGGTACCTTCCAGACCAAACTACCAAACCTACTTGTTTGTAGGTTCTTCTTTGTAAATCTTTGTGGAGGAGCTAGGGACATTAAGGAGGTAAACTCCCATAAAGCATTGGTTCACATCCAGATGTGTGGCTCCAGGAAATTGGTAAAAGCCTAACTTTTCTAACTTTTCCATATTTATACTGAAACTACCGAGGATCTTTCCTTAGACCTTGTTTAGCGGTGGATCACAAACAAGCTAAGAGATGATTGTTAATTCATTTGGCCTTACTGTCATGACGGATAGATGGATTGATGCACGGACGGACAGACAACGTTTAGCAAATTTTAGACTTTAATTTGGATTAAACTATTTGAAACTACAGAGTAGATTTAAATAATGTACAGATACATTTGATTTCATCAGATGAATGTTAACATTCTATCATAAAGTCAGCTGGTGACAAGTCATTCCAATATTGTGAAGCCAGTTCTCCAGTGTTTTGTGTATCTGCTGTTCCTGTGGTAGGACAGAGTAGAGCTCATACTTTTGGATGTATGCTTGGGAGAAAATGAAAAGTTTCAGTCACCTTGAAATCATCTTTCCATTTAAATATCAAATATAAAGCATAGATAATTACTACAAATATTAGAAGTCTATTGTTAATGTGTGTAACGTGTTGAAGATAGATTGGACGGACTGTAGAATGTAAAAAATCCTGATACGAATTTTTTTCATGGAAACAAAAGAAATAGACAAAAGTGACAAAAAATACAAAAAATAAGGTGATGAGACTCAGTGTGGTCCAACAAACCCAGACTATAGTAGAGTATCAAACCCACAGCACTCATTGTTTTATATATATATATATATATATATATATATATATATATATATATATATATATATATATATATATATATATATATATATATATATATATATATATATATATATCACACACACACACACACACACACAATCTTGAACGTGTCCATGGGATGTTATTGGTTTAGTTTCTGGTTAAGGTAGTTTAGTAACTGTTTTCTTTTAATTTTCAGATTATTATCACCATAATTTCATGTGCGTCAGATTGACATACAATTCCCGCTTTCCGATGAGATAACACACACTGTGATCACTGTATCCTATCACTGCATGATGACAAGTAACTAATTCAGTATCTCAAACAAAAATAAAATGTTGAACCCTTTCAGTATTGTGAAAAAAAGGAATGAAAAAGTGCAATTATTAACACATGACAGCTAACTTTAACACATAATGTCACCAAACAGCTACTTCCATGAGTTAGCAGACATCACCTCAGCATCTGTCGTCTAGCGTGTGTGTATGAAAAAAAATTTTTTACAAAAATAATCCGCTATTCTCTAACTAACTTCACCTTTCTCTGAATCTGAGTCAAATTATTGTCAAAGAAACACCAACAGCTGAAATAAGTGATGCTTAGTTCACCTGTTTGTGCTTTAACTGTCCCTGTCACTAACAAACTGACTTCTTCTCTTTCATAGAAACACTCTCTTCTTTTCCCCGCTGTCTGTAATGTAAATATGGTTTCAGAAATGTCTTCTTAGATTGTCTTCAGTGCTATGCTGCTTTGACTTCACACACTTAAGTTGTCCATACAATTAACTACATCTGAAAAACAGAGACATTCCCTATATTACAACATCTTTACAGCCACTGGAAGAAGCCACTATTCACTGGTTATAAAGATACGTGGTGCTACTACAGCTCTTCTTATGCGTTTACAGTAATCTACATTTTTACATCTGCACAGATATTTTTGTAAACGTTTCATGACAATAAATATAAATCAAATTATTCTCATCAGATGCCTTATTGATGACGGCTCTCTGGTCACCCTCTGTTATTTTGTCTGAAATCTCCCTTATTGTAGTTTTTCCTGCTGATACTTGATGAAAGGCTGAAGGCATGTAATTTACATCCGTGACCTCCGTGTGCTCCCCCGACTCTGTTTGAGGTTGGCTGTCTGGCAGAGATAATAGTGCCAATGATTACTGGTTACATCTTCCCTTTAGTGCTTACCTTTATAGTAACGGTTCATGTCACGTATGTTTATTTATCATTTACTTTTCTAGGTTGTGTAATAATTCCACATTTGCCTCTTTGCAGACCTTCATGTCTTGACTTTGTGTCCGTTCACATGACGCATTGTCTTTGCTTTTTGGAACATGTGTTCACATGAACGTGCACAAAACCAAAAGAAATGGGGTTTAAGTATAAAATAGACTCCAGGTCCCCAGTCTGGGAAATCCACTGTAGAGTTAAAGCTATCAGTAAGTACAGAAAATCAAATAAAAATGGAAATGGAAATTTCTTATTATTTCATTCTCTCAGTTGTCTGATTGTTCTTCTAGTCTTTCTGTAGCCTAACATGCTCTGGTCCAATAAATCAATGCTGTTAATAGACATAAAGAGAGGACACCAGCATTCTTCGGTTGTGCGTTTGACAGACAGTATTTTGCGCACCAAGGCGCACCGGATTTTAAGGCGCAGTCTCAATAATGGGGTCAATGTTTGTACTTCAGCCACACATAAAGCGAAATGTATTTTTCAGCGCATCTGCCTTCAGTCAGGTGATGCCTGTGGAGACGCTTCCCCCGGCTGTTCTTTAAGAATCCATTGTTCAAGTCGGTCCTCCACCTCCGCCCACCTGGCCCTGTTCCCTCCAGGTTCAGGAAGCTAGCCCAGTTTCAGGTGGACAAGTCGCTGATGATTTTGTTCCACAGAGCTTTCATAGAGTCTGGCATTTCCTTTGCTGTCATCTGTTGGCACGGTAACCTTGGTACTTGACACAAGAATGCCCTTAACAGTGTTGGGGGGGGGGGGCAGCAAGGTTGTAGGGTAAAAACTGGGATGTCTGACTGACATATATGATCAGCAGGTCATCAAGAAATCAACATCCATTATGGCAGATAGCTACCACCCACTAAATGTGGAATATATTATTATATTTATATTTATCAGATAGCTACCACCCACTAAATGTGGAATATATTATTATATTTATATTTATCAGATAGCTACCACCCACTAAATGTGGAATACATCCTTTCGCCTTCTGGCCAGAGGTTTGAGGCTACTGAGGCTAAAACCACCTGGTTTAAATTTTCCTCTGTACCTGCTTCTGGTCACAGGCTCAGTAATGGGAGCAGCAGGAGGCAGCAGTTGTTTTAGGCTTATTTCATTTTTTATTTTTTATGTATTTTAATTTTTAAATACTACAACCCAGATCTTGGGATTATGTATTTGTCTTTGTTCATGTTAATGTATATTTGTTGTGTTTTCAGAGTTTTATTAGTAACTGCTAACTTAAGAATTGCCCAGTTTAGGACATGTACTGTATATAAATAAACTTGAAACTTTTTGTTTTTTTGTCTTATTAATTAGCGCAACTTATTCTCCTGCTTCCTCCACCTCTGAACCATAGATTCATTGATTTTGAATTAATTTATTTCGCAGCACGGTGGTGCAGTGGGTAGCGCTGTCGCCGCATAGCAAGGCGGTTCTGGGTTCAAGTCCCGCTTTGCGGGAAGTTTGCATGTTCTCCCCGTGTCTGCGTGGGTTCTCTCCGGGTCCTCCGGCTTCCTCCCCCCTACAGAAACATGAACTCCAGGTTGATTGGCCGTTACAAATTGACCATAGGTGTGAGTGTGTGCATGTTTGTCTGCATTTCTGTGGCTCCGTGGTTCACTGGCGTCACGCCTGGAGTTTCCCTCGGTTAGGCTCCAGCTCCCGCTACAACGGATGAAGCAGATAGAAGATGAATGAATGAAAATGAATGAATGATTTTGAATTCTGACGTAGTGAATTCCCTTTACCAATGGGAAATGGTCCGACAGTCAATCAAGAGGGGTAATTACTAAAATGGCACAACAATATTTTTACATTGTGTTTTATGTGTGCACTGAGTTAAAACAATAAGGGTTAAAGGTCGCACCATGGGTTTTGGAGAAAATTAAAGGCTTTAAATGCATCTCAAATGGTAGACTAATTTTATCAGTTTTCTGAAGACCTCAATGAGGAGCACATAACTCACTCCTGGAGGCCTTAACTGTGAAAATAGCGAGATCAACATAAATGTCCTCACTTTGCAAAAAGGTCTTCACTGCCCAAGGTTAATTATCCATGATGGTCCTCACAGAGAGGGCTGCGCACACATACACACACACACACACACACACACACACACACACACACACACACACACACAGTTGTGGTTGCATCATTTCGTAAGTACACAAATCTCCATCCGGGTAACTTACCCTGAACCTACCACGACAGCTATTAGCCATTAGCCTGACCTTCACCCCTCGTCTCACTGTCACCTGAACCCGACCTTAAACCACGTCCTCACCTACCGCCACACGCTCTAGGTTGGCTGATCCACATCGGCACACACACATTGCTCTGCAGCAGGGACATGGATACCCAGTAGCCCATGACTATCAGTGAGCAGGACAAACAAAATTAATTAAAGTGCCATCAGGACTGACACCTTGCTGTCACCTGGTGCAGAGAGCTAGAAAAGCCACAGGGGGGGATGTCGTCTGTCGTGTGCACCGCGTTGAACTGCATCACCAGACGTGCTCGCAGGTATTGATGCAGGGAGTGTAGACAAAACTGGACAGGACTCATTCAGTTCTCATCATTTTAACCCTTACAGCCTTATGATCACGCCCCCGTGATCAGATTGCATGATGTTTTTAAACCTTTTGTAACAAATACAGTCTGTCATGTGGATTGCTGTGTTTGTGGTACATGACAGTATGGATGTGAAACTGTCTTCCGGTTTTTATTTGGAGCCGATTGACCCCGGAAAACCAGAGATATGATCGTTTACATTTGATCTATGACAAGCGGTTCAAAGGGCTTCTTTATAATCAGATGCAGGCGCCGTGTTTCTGTCCGTGTTGTCGCCACCGTACGAGCAGTGATGCATGTATTCACGTGATTCCAACACGCCGCGCGATTCATGCATTTTGTCAGATGATGCAAACGTGCGTCTTATTTTGAAAAACTCCTTTGAAGAGTGGCACAAGTGACACAAACTGTTTCTAATTACGTTAGAATGTTAGTGGAGCTCAAAATCAATTCCATCAGCATGTTTTTGGTTTTCATGTGTAATAAAATACAATTTGTTCCATTTCCGAATTTGACTGTGTGTCTATTTTGTTCCAATATGTCAATATAAAAAGTTATAGGGAAATAAAAACTCTCTTCATATAGCTGAAGTTGTGCTGAAGATAAACGTACCAAGCATGGCTATGTTTAATCATTTTTAATGTGGTATATAGAGACAAATATCAAAAGTACCAAATAATGGCCAAAATAGGTCAGGGCTGTAAGGGTTAAAATAATGTTTTTGTGGTGGAAAAATGTCTTGAATCCTGAAATCATTTAACTCCACTTTCAATTTAAGATTTTTGTTCAAGCAAAGTCGTAATTTAATCTGATTCTGGACTAGAGGACGCACACACACACACACACACACACACACACACACACACACACACACACACACACACGTATTGACCCCACTAACAAAATGAAGACCTCACGATTGTCCCTTGGTGCCAGGTGATAATCCTCAGCGCTTCATTACTCACTCGTAATCCACTGTTCATTACCCTCAGCGTCGCCTTTGCTTTTCCCTCCCTGCTTGGTGTAAGTAATGCTATATCATATCTCTAATTCCAATCACACCCTCATGACCGGCCAGCAGCAGTCATCATTGTCGGTGAACACTCCCGGTGCCCAAGGTCCTCTCCAAATGGACAGGAGAGACGGGACGGACAGATGGGGAAGAGGAAGGGACAGCGGAGGTAAAATGACAAGCTGACTGCATATCGGCACCGAGATTACTGCTGCTGAAGGCGGAGGTGAAAGGAGTTGTGGGTAATTGTCGTGTTTTTCATTAGCGGTTAGATGAGGATCTGGAGATGAGGGAGGAAATGGCCTCATCATCACCGTTTTGTGTGTGTGTGTGTGTGTGTGTGTGTGTGTGTGTGTGTGTGTGTGTGTGTGTGTGTGTGTGTGTGTGTGTGTGTGTGTGTGTGTGTGTGTGTGTGTGTGTGTGTGTGTGTGTGTGTGTGTGTGCAACTAGGCCTGTGCGTTTGCAGATCACAGCCTTGATCACAACTGTCCCCACTCACTGCGAAGGGAACAAATTGTTCCCTCATTCTCTCAGACGGCAGACCCGTTATGCTCCGCCATTACCTCAGAACATTGAAAGAAACAAGCCATCCTAAATGACGAGCTGATTGCAGAAAAAGACTGAGGAGAGCGCAGGAAGAGATGGCGGTGGGTGGGCGGGTGTTTGTGGGCTTTAGGAGCACGAGGCCAAAAATAAAAACCGGAGATGAGAAAAGAAAATGAAAAGAAATGTCTGCCAAAATTGAGTCGAGATGCCACAATCACACGGGCCGGGATGTGAAGTGGAAATTGGAGCAAAGAATTGAAAATGGATAGATGGGAAGGAGAGAGTGGATCGACAGAAAACTGGCTCTGGAGATGGAGAGAAGCATTAGAGGCGACTCTTTTCAGGACATGAGGGTCCAGCAACACGGCGACAGCGTCTCTCCAAAGGTGTTTGAGTCATCCATGCAGATCTGTCGCTCAGCGGCCATGGAGACTCCGCCCACCCTCTGGAGAAAGACCAGAACTCTATCAAGACCAGAGGATTATACAAGTAAAGTAGCTCCCTCAGGTAGTCCATTTATTTGATTAATTCATGTACTTCTATCTTTCACATGTTTTATTTATCATTTAATTTTTAAAAATGATCTCTAAATATTTTTTGGGTGGTTGTTCTTACTTCTTGTGTGGGGCGACAGTAGTTCAGTCCACGAAGACTCAGATTGAGGACAAGGGTTGGCGGTTCAAGACCTGCCCAGAGAGTGTGAACCTGTAGCTGGAGGGATGCTGGTTCACCTCCTGAGTACAGCTGAGGTGCTCTTGAGCAAGAACTGACCCTGACCACAACCCTCACCCTGGCCCCAACCCCATGTCGGGGTTTCAAGGTATCCAGCTGCGAGGTCTGAAGGTAAATGATTATATTTGGAAGAACAGAGAAAATAAAGTGAAACAGATGCAGTTGGCCTTCTTACCTCCTCCTCTAGCCGTGAACACGTCAACCTGACCCACATGCACGTCTACATCTTCTGGATGGTCGATCCGGTGGTCACGTGACCTCAGCATCCAAACAAAGATGTGATTTCCTGAACGCTCCGGCCGTTCAGACGCTGCCATTGGCCGAGCAGCGCGACCTCACAACGCATCCTCATCACATCACGACACCTAACATGATCAGAGTCCACGTCCACAGCGGACACGAGACACACGGGTGTGGAGGACAGTCAGAGAATCCACTCAGATGCTTTCTTTCAGGAGGGTGTGTGTGTGTGGGGGGGGGGGGTGGAGCAGCAAAGTGATGAGCACAAAAGCCCTTATCAGCACTTTTCTCCTCTCTTCCCGTCTCTCCCTCCATCTCTCTGCAGTGTTAGCACAACAGCTTCAGAGGTTACCACTCAATTAAGCCTGGCTATTCATTCACCGCCGCGACAAAGACCGCTGTCTCTCTCCCTCCGTCTCCTCCAACCAAACTTGTAATTACAGTGTTGGACAGCACGCTCCACACTGACCCCCAGTAAAATATGACCATCAATTTGGCCCTTATCCCTTCATCGCCATCCCTCCTCCTCCTCCAATGGAGCGCTAGACGATGCTCACCCCCCCCTCACAGCCCTTTCCCAACCGCCGCCGGACATTTTACCCCCACATTCACCTCGCCCCTCTCAACTGCCACATGGCCAAACGTCAAGATGAGGAATATCAGCGAGCACTATCTCCACGTAATGAATTACTTTCACTTTTAACCCCGGACACATATCCACTTGGACCTACCTTGGCAAATCACCTTTTTTTTTTCCTTTTCTTCTGCTACGTGGCTCACCCCCCCACACACACAACCACCGTCCCACTTTAAAACCACATGCACTAAATTAAAATATGAAGTCAGTCCATTTAGGACTTGCTGGTGCAAGCGTTTGTGTGATGGGCGGATTGATAGATGATCATGTGGACGGTCACACGCCGGCTGTGGGACGTCTGCAGGAGCTCCTGTCCCGTTTTAATGGTAGATTGTTAGTTATTTGAACTGGTGAATAGTGAATGGTAACACACACATGATACTACACCAGTATGACTCCAGTTCCTCATACTCTGATGCTTTGTCTTGCCCATTCTGAGACTTTTCAACATATTAAAGCACTTTGGTTAATTTTAGGTTAATTTTAAACACATGAAAATTGTGGTTATAGGTTAAAAGGTTCATTAACACAATGACTATGAGGCTATCATTTTTTTCACAAAAAAAAAAATAAATTAATATGTAGTTCCAAGACTTTTCTAAGCATGAGATGGCTTTTGGTTGAATTTGACCTGTGTGTTTTTTTTTTCAAACACAGCTCATGTTGCTTCCAGTTACGTTGTTCTCGATTGTACGTTAGGTTTTTTTTTTAAATCACCTTTACGTCAATTTACTACATTTACGTCGTCAGCCACAAATACTGGAATCACAAAATCACTAGTAAATCATTGAAAACACATAATATCATGTTACTGTACCATGAATCAGAATAAAACATAGAATATCATATTATTATCCCGTAGCAACCCCTGTGACCCACAATGAGGGGAAGAGGATGAAGACGACACGGAGACCTTTTTTCTGTACTATATTAAAAAACATATAATTGTCAGCTTAAAATAGATTAATATTAATCAAATATTGTTAAAATGCATTAATTAATGGTTATGGTTATCTACAGTTTATCCTGGAGACGAGTTAATTCAACACCTCGTTTTTTAACTTACATCACGTCCCCTGGAACCAATTAAAGATCTATTTATATGTTTTAGGTCCAATAAAAGCCAGTGTGTCATCCAGATGCCCAACATGCTGAAATAGAATTAATATTCACCTTTGAAATGAGACAAGACTTGATAAAGCATCTCTGAGTGTCCAGACAAGCTCTATATAAATCTAATCCATTATTACTATTATTATTATTATTATTATTATTATTATTATTATTATTATTATTATTATTACTACTATTATTATTATTATTATTATTATTATTATTATTATTATTATTATTATTATTATTATTATTATTATTATTATTATTATTATTATTATTATTATAAATCTGCTGTAGGGAATGCCCCAGCCGTGTGAGCAACATGCTCATCCTTCATTTCTGAATAGGACGATACGCCAAAGCAGGAATCATGAGAAATAAATATTTATAAATAAATAAACCCATTAATCCATTCTGTGTGGATTGCTAACAGGTTAGCAGCTGTATGCTAACCTTTTTCCAGGTTTAGAATGCGGCCCGGCTAACAACCAGATCGGGTCTGAGCTCCATCGGCCGAGGTTCGTTCAAGATTGTGCTGAAGAGAGTTTGATGATACTGTGTGTTAATGAAAAACTCACAACACCATGTTATGGGCTGCACACACACACACACACACACACACACACACACACACACACACACACACACACACACACACAGTGTTGCCGACACAGCTGTCCATAGGATACACAGCTCCATATGCCCTAGCCAGTGGGGGAGCGGTGGTCCTCTAAGGCCAGCTAATCAATCACTGAGCCCCCCCATCCTGCGGAGGTCATCCCACGTCCACAGGGCAGAGTGTCGAGCCCAGAGTGTGCCAATAATCACTATTTCGCTGAGCCACACTGAATTCCAGCTCAGCACCCTAACCTACAGGAAGTCAGAGCAGCGGTGAACGAATCCTGTTAGCACGGCTAGTGTTGGTGTCCACAACAACACACAAGACAGTTACCCACAATGCTACGCTTCCTGACACGTACCTTCAAAGTAATGAATCCACAGCTACACAATAGAACTGACTGAAGCAAAAGTCTTAGTGGTCGTCGTGACGACGAATCGTCTCACTGCTAGCGTTGTAGCGTTGCAGGAGTTATGTTTCTGTTTATTTAACAATCACATTGCTCATTGCACAGCTGCACAACTCGTAGATGCGTCAGTTTACAGTGTGTTAGCACGAGTGCTAATTTTCACCACTTCACCACTAGGATAGAACGAGGAGGGAGAAGGCCAGTGTGAGTAGGATCGTAGATCATAGCTAGTGCTTTGATCAACCTATGCACTAGCTTTGATCTATGGTCAGAGCCAGTGCAAAGCTTTGACTTACCCGGAAAGGTCAAAGCTATGCACAAGTCGTGGGATGCTACAGTCTGTGAATGCCTTGGTCCTAGTTGTTTCATCTCTGAAACCTGATGAGATAGAGTCACAAAACCAACATTCTCAGGAAGCCAGAGGCACAAAAATGTGTAGGTCAGGGAAAAATGTTGAATTCAGGGGTGTCGCAGGATGTTACAGGCTCTGACTGCCTTGTTCAAGCATGAATTTGATTTACTGAGTGAAGATTGTGGCATGACTGAGACATTATTTCATAAAGTCTTTCAGGAGACTAACCTGTGAGTGTATGTAAGAACCAGACTGTACTGAGATGAAGCGCTGCTAGTTAGGGTAGTTAACCTGGAGACAACTACCCATGTTCAATGACAGAAGACGGAATGTGTTGCCGCCTCAGGGAGGAGTTGAATGTAGATGAAAATGTCTGGAGGATCAATAAATGATTCATTAAATAAAGAAGATTCTCATTGACTTCCACATTACATAAAATTCATAAACATTGAAATCCTTCCAACTATAGAAAACAAAGATGACATAATTACTGGTGTGTGTCGGAGGGGTGCACTTTGGGATCCACCCCAAGCTCCTCCCACATTCAGTCACATGACCAACATGTTCCTCAGAGATTTTCTGGCCGAATCCTAAATGTTCTTCAAGTTTCATCTGTTATAATTTACTCTTTTATTTCTCTGTTAGTTTGAAGTATTACATATATACGTCACATAAACTTCATGGGAATGTCGGGAACGAGTCAAAGGAAGAAGCCGTGGATCACAGCAAAGCGTTTATATCAGCATTCTTTTAATAAAATGTTTAGAACTGCTTTTCAAATGTGGATGGATCGGTGGACGTTTTGCTGGTACGTTTGTGTCCAACCAGCATCTTCAGTTTGTGTCAGATTAAAGTCTTAACTTCTTGATGTAACTAGTCTGGTGTCGTTTGTGGAACCGCGACAGCAGAACTTCCTCCGGACAGGCCTTGAACGCAGCATGAGTGTGGTCACGTGTCTGAATGTCATTATGGGATGCTGGTCAGACGAATGATGTTTGTGTTTGTGGATAATAGTTAGCTCACATCCTTGACATCAGCTGACTCTCCTGAGAGAAGTTCACACAGAGGGTCACCCCCCGGCGTCACGTCCATCTGGCCTGGGGGGTGTAATAACCCTACTAATCTGCCAATAATAGCAGCAAGACTGGGGACACGTCACCCAGGGACCACAGACCCACAGTCCCCCAAAATCAATTCCTCCTGCCCCCCAGAGGGACCCTGCTACCCAAGGGGATGTCAATACTGTTGATTAGGTATTAAAGAACATTTCATCAGCCTGTGTGACAGCCGGAGAGAGAAAGAGAGAGTGGGAGTATGTGTCGGGGGTCACGGAGGGCGCCAGTGGGGGTCCAGGGTGTCCAGGGTGTATTAAGGACCCCAGGGAGGTCCCAGGGTGATGCGCCATCGTTCCTGACTATCGACAGGCGCCGTGACAAACGGCGCGGTCTCGTTTAGCTGCAGATTGTTGTGTTGGTGTGGGGCAGGATGGAGGATGGATGGTGGCAGGTCTGGGGGGCCGTTTCCACGGACTCGTCTCTCTGCTGCTGTTTGACACGGATTCACCTGCATCTCCAGCTCTACTAGTCTGATGCTGAGGAGGATATTCAATGTGAGTTTCTTTATTTAAAGAAACACATTTGGGGAATAACACTAGTTTGTATATTTTATCTCACCTGTGTGTAATTTATTCATGAGTAAATGTGGGCAGAGACGGACTGGATTCTACTTTAGTCCACCCAATGAGGACCTTGAGGGGAAGGTAATTATAGGATGTCTGTGTAGGTTCTCAGTCGTCCAGGTCATGGTTATCGAAAGCTGTTTGAGCCGATCTACCTGACGTCAAGAAAGTTCTTGAAGACGTTTCGTCTCTCAAGAACTTTCTTAACGTCCAGTGGATCGACTCAACAGCTTCAGACATCCAAAGGGCAGAGAACTGAATCTAATTATCGCTTTAATCCTGAGATAGACCTCCAGAAACCCAACAGCAGTGGAGAGAAGGTCTTCTGATGTTTGTCCATATCAGTAGCTGCACTTCATGTTCTCAGTAGATCATCATCAACATCTGACTCTAAAGCTGAGCTACATGCTACATGCTACAGTGGATCATCAACAGTGACTGACTGTAGTTGCTGATGATCTCTAATTGGTGGAGAGTTCTTTTAAGTGTTTTCTTCCTCTTCTCAAGGATTAAATTATGAGGATTAAAGTTTACCGTAATCCAATCTGGATTAAAGCGATCATGTGAATCACAAGTGACGCTTAACGGTAGATATTGGAACCATACGTACATATTTTAGTATGATTGTTTTTTCTCTTATGTATTGTACAGTAACATGAGATTATGTCACAGTTTCTAGTGGTTGTTAGAGTCCAGTATTTGTGGCAGACAGACGTTAAGTTTAGTGAAATGATGTCAACTTGATTTTTAGTTTTCTGTTTTGTCTTTTGAAAACCAACATATATTAGAGGACAACCTAACTATGAAAGACCACAAACTGGGTGACTTCCAGTCTCCGTCAGCGTTGTGCTGCCGGGGCAACTTTCCCTCCAGAACACGGTTCCTTCCAGCGAGGAGGAAAACCCTGCATCAGGAGTTTTGTTGTTCTCACCCGGCGAAGGCCACGGGGTGGCCGGCGCTCTCGCTGCGTGTGCTGTCTCCATGCCCCTTTGCCCCCTGCCCGGTCACCACCATCTGTTACCTGGCACCGCCCTCTGCCCCCCACGCAGGGCAGACCCACAGTGCTGACACCCCAACACCAAACCAGAGGGGAGGAGGTGTGTGTTGGTGTTTCACAGACGTGGCAGCTCCATCAGGAGGATGGAGGCAACACACATCCTGTTCAGCAGACCACATTGATCATCATTAAATTATAATGAAGACGCACTTCAATCGACTGCTTTGCTTTATTTTGTTTGCTACAGATGGACATCTATGATTAGCATTAGCATGCTAACACATATGCACTCATGTTAACACTAAATCAGATAATAATAGTAACCGTCACACAAGTTTAATTAAGAAATGAAGCTCAATCAACTCAAACCTGAACAGACGTAAATCTAAATCTTAGATGTGGAGACAGACTGACCCACGGACCAGAACCGGTCCACGACCCGGTTCTGGTTTATTTACATTAATTCTGAATAAACTTTTTAATTTTCTCTTGTTTCTGTTTTTGCTGAATTCCAGTGGATGTGTTCTCAGTCTCTGGAGGCGACACCAGCATCAGGAAGGAAAGAGGAAGCTCCTCTGTTCAGGATGACAGTGAACAAACCTCCTCAGTGAGGGAGTTTCTGCCACTGCATGTGACCCCCCCCATATGTTTTACTGTATGAACTGCTGGACTCACGTCCTGCAGCAGCTCAGCCTCTGCAGGGCTTCACAGTGGGAACGACAAGACTGTCAGGAGCAACATGGGAGGGAACACGACCCAATGTACACGCTAAAAACACACGTGTGTGTGTGTGTGTGTGTGTGTGTGTGTGTGTGTGTGTGTGTGTGTGTGTGTGTGTGTGTGTGTGTGTCCAGAGGCGCAGCAGCTTCATGAAGAATGACGATGAGGCCACTGAACTCATTTTCCTTTCCCCTGCTTCAACCCTTGACCTTTGACCTTCAAGGTCAGAACCCCCCCCCCCGCTCCCCCATGTCCCAATCCATCAGGTTCCTCCTCCCAAACGGGGGGGTCTCTACGTTTGCCCCCCACCACTCATCTCTCACCTCTTCTGTTTTAACCTCTCTTTAGCCATCACTCCTGGTGATGCTGTCGGCTGTGGGGGGGGGGCTTCTTTATGGCCCCGGTGGATTATGGGTAGCAGTGGGAGGAGGCGGGGGCGGGGCTACAAATCTCTCATTGGTACCTAAAGCTGTCAGTGGAGCTGGGGGGGCCCCGAGGCGTCAGCCGGCACGGTCACCTTGGATTGGTGGACGGATGTGATGGGACGCAAACAGAGCAGACCCCCCCATCACATATGATCCCCCCACACACACACACACAATCAACAGGCGAGCAAACAGTGAGGTTTCACACACACACACACACACACACACACACACACACACACACACACACACACACACACACACACACCTCCTCTGCTGTCAGAAACTCAATTAATATTCTACAAGGGAGGGGGGAGGCCGGTGTGTATTTACATGGATTAGTACAGACCCCCCCCCCCCCACACACACACACACCGAGCTTCCCACTTGCAAAGTGGGGGCTCTCGTCTCCCGGTTTTCTTTGCCTGAGCTGAGCTCCAGTCACCATGACCAGATCAGGACGCGCCTGTTAATGAAACACACACACACACACACACACACACACACACACACACACACACACACACACACACACACACACACACACACACCTTCACCCCCTGCTGGGCCCATGAAGGATGCCCCCCCCCTCACACACAGCTGCCTCCAAGTGTGAGAGTGTGGGGGTGGTGTGGGGTGACCCCAGACAGCAGGGGCCACGGAGCAATCCCGCCGACACTCGACACCCCCCTCATCGCCGCCCCACCCCGCCCCGCCCGTACGACTTACCCGGCTCCGCCCTTCTGACCGACACCTCACCGGGACACCCCGACGCAGGGTGCTTCAGAGCACAGCGGGGGGGGGGGGGGTATGATGACGGGGGAGCACCTCCATCCTTCACCGGGTGTGTGTGTGTGTGTGTGTGTGTGTGTGTGTGTGT
>NC_090781.1:1345000-1375000 GCF_040054535.1 Antennarius striatus | reverse complement strand
TAATGTCTTGTATTAATGAATGTATCAGGGTCAGGGCCTGACATTCTGTTTGTGTTTTATTTAGTGTCACAGATCTTCAGTAAAATCACCTGTCAATCACTTTTGTTCACTTTTCACGAGTGCCATAATCACGTGATAATCTGGTCATTAAAACATTTATTCAATCCTCCAGTAGCTCCAGACATTAATTAATTATCTCTTTGTTCATGATGGATCCTGGGGTCCTGGGTCACGTTGACCCGGTTTCTCCTGCTCTCCATCTCCTTCCTATCTTCTCAGAAGGTGTTCTGAAGAACCACAGGTCCTGGTCTTTGTGTCTTCTTGATGTTCTGTTGACACAACCGTTCACCTCACAGGTAACCATGATATGTAAGGAGTTAATCACGTCTAGAGCTGCATTGTTTTTATGGCTGCTAAACTATGTTGGTCCCCAGTGACCTATGACCCCACGTGACCACCAGATGCTGAAGCTGCTGCAGCGGAGAAGATTTTAAGATTTTCTCACCAAAGGGATGATGCTACACATAAAAATTTTTTTTTCTATTTTTTAATAATGATGAATAACATATATGTTACTTAAAGTTAACTTTACTGTCCCTTTAAATCCACTGAAGGCCTGCAGGAGCCCCCAGGAGACCCACATCAGCTGCAGCACCAGGAGAAGATCTCTGCAGGCCTCTGGTGTGAAGAACCTCCACAAACTCCAGCCCCACCCTCAGCATCATCTGAAGCACAGAAGAGCTGAGGAACAGTTCTCTGACTGATGGCTTCAGCTCTGGGGGCAATCAAGAATGAGGACCCCCCCAGGACAGACAGGAAACCCTCAAGGAGACGACACATGAAAGACGATTAGGAAACAGGAGGAGAGAGGAGCTGGAGAGATGGAGGGTAAACAGAGTGTAAACAGATAAACAAGGAGCAACAAACACACCATCAGAATAAAACTGAATTAAACCCAAACCGTGTCGAACACAAAGGAATGAACGTACAAAGGAAAGTAGAACAGAAAACCAGGAGCCTGAGTGGGTTCAAACATATATATATATATATATATATATATATATATATATATATATATATATATATATATATATATGTGTGTGTGTGTGTGTGTGTGTGTGTGTGTGTGTGTGTGTGTGTATATATGTATGTATATATGTATATATATATATATACATACACACACATACATACACACATATATATGTATGTATATATATGTATGTATATATATGTATATCTATATGTTTCTGACCCCTCCCCATACTGATATTAAACCACCTTCTATCTGTATTACCTTTAAAACACTCTGATAGACTGTTTAAAACACGTTTGTGTCTCACAAAAGTCCAAGACTCACAGAACGTTACATCTGGATGCCGTCAGCCAATAGAATGTGAGTACGGTATCACGTGACTGCCTACCAATGAGGTGAAGTCGCGATGTTTGATATGTATATACTTATATATATATCAAATGATATGATGTGTATATATCATATATATGTCTATATATACACATATGTCTATATACACACACATACAGTATATATACAGTATGAATATACATATATACACACACACACACACACACACACAACTGTCATACACACTCGCTACAAACACACACAGTCTCCCTGACAAAAAGCTACAGCAAATGCACAAAATAAAAGAAGGACAATACACACACACACACACACACACACACACACACACACACACACACACACACACACACACACACACACACACACACACACACACACACCTTTGCATTTCAAGCCTGACGGCCTTATTTTTTGCAGCAGGAACACTTTGATGCAGACTGAGGGACACATTATCATTATTTCTGTTTCCACGCTGAGGTGTTTTGTGTGGGTGTGGGAACGAGAGGCAGATAGAACGACGGGGAGAACCAACACGCTCCGTGGCGCCGTCTTCATACCCCCGTGCTCCCGTAGAAATAAGGGGGAGGAAACAAAGAGCGCCGAGGGAGGGGTGGGGAAGGGAGATAGGGAGGAGGATAGGACGGGAGATGGAAGGAAACCCCAGAGAAGGGAAGAGGAGAGGAGGACGTATATACGGCAGCGGAGGAAGGAGCAGCAGATAAAGGCAGCAGAGAGCGTGTTGCATTCTGACATGGCCGTCTAAATCATAAGCCTCTCCTGCAGCGATGTGCTTTGTGCCGGCCTCCTCCACCTCCATCTCTCCTTCTCCTCCTCTGTACGCACAGCCTCTCTTTCTCCTTTATTATATTTTAAACTCTCCATTCGATGGCTCTTCTGGCCCGGACAATAATTCAAGGTAAGGCTGCTGCCAGCGCAGCATCTTAAATCTGACCCGGTGGCAGACTCCACATTTCAGCAGGAGAAACAGAGATATTTAGGCACTTCTTTCTCCAGCTGGAGGAACCATAAGTCAACGGCAGCGGCTTCAGGATTTAAGGCCCTCTTACTGGTGATGCTACAAGATGCTATTTAAGTACTGGTTCCTCCAAAGTAGTCTTGGTCTGAAGTGAGCAGTTTGGGTAACAGATACATCAGGTTCATCCTCTGAAGAGCATGAATGTCAGTGTCTGAAGGTTAAAAAGGTTTCACCTGATGCAGAGACGGAAACACAACTCATGACAGGAAGAACTTATCTGAGATACTTTGGATTCAAAGTGTTCTATAATAGAGAACACACAAATGTTCTTATTTTTACTTTGTAAAAGTCATGAAAATAATGTCAAGAAAATGTAAATGCACAAAGTTATCAAAGTAAAAAATAGATCAACTAAAATCTCATTAGATTTTTTTTTTAATGTTTAACTTATTTTTCTTTTTTGTTGAAATGTTTCCAACTCATGACATCTGGAGGTTGCATAATGATATCATTAAACTTATATACTTAAATATTCTTACTATATACATACACTGTATTATTGTTAATAATAACAAAGTGTATGCATTATTAAGAATAATTATAATCCCTGTCATTCATAGTGGACTTTTTGGTTACTTAAAAAAAATGAAAATGTATGAAAGACTAAACAATATCAGACATTAAAATGTGAACAGAAACAACTAAATACTGATGGATTTTAACAAACTGGAAAGTAAATTAAAATGTGAAATAAACGTTATCACTTCCTGCGGATAGCAGCCTAAATAACAGGTTGTGTGTGCAGCAGGACGGACTCCCCGGTATCAGCGATGATTTCGTTTCACCCTTACTTCATTCTGCCACTGTCTCCTGATGAGTCTCAGGACCAACACACATCTGTAATGTAAGTCATGTAATCAGTAAACACATAAACATGTACACGCATTAAAATGTACCGTTATTAATGCAGGTAATCAGGTAATGTTAAAGTGGGAAAATCAGGATCTTATTTTCACTTCTTTAACATTGGAAGTGAACTGTGGATAACTGTCAAACTCAGAATAACTCCCTCATGATTATATTCTAGAGCCAGGTTTTCATGCTCAGGAGTCACATGACGAGGGTCAGCCAATGGGGGGCTGTCATTCTGGAGTACCTCACCTGCGTTAGAGGAGGTTTTTGTCTCCGATCGATGTCTGGTTAGTGAAATAAAGATGTTTAATTAATAGATGTCATTTAATAAATTCAATCAATGCAGAAGATATTTGGAGCCAACATGAACAACCACCATCCTCAACACCCCACTGGTGCAACCATGTGGAATGGGGCCCTGTGTGAGGGGCCACACAGCTCTGACGCTTTTTAGTGTATTTGTATTCCAGAGAGCCCGATGCTGTGAGTGAAGTCCATCTTCTCACACCCAATCAGCATCGACCCCCCAGGTGTGTCCACCGCCTGCAGCATCACATAAAGATGCTGGACAACTGTGAAAGAGCAGAAACAGACAGATTTCAAGGAGAGGAGACGGAACCTCAGTCAGCTGGTGGACTGATAGCAGAGAGACGTCTGTCTGCCTGTCTGTCTGTCTGTCTGTCTGTCTGTCTGTCTGTCTGTCTGCCTGTCTGCCTGTCTGTCTGTCTGTCTGTCTGACCGTCTGTCTGACCGTCTGTCTGACCGTCTGTCTGTCTGTCTGTCTGACCGTCTGTCTGTCTGTCTGACCGTCTGTCTGTCTGTCTGTCTGACCGTCTGTCTGACCGTCTGTCTGTCTGTCTGTCTGTCTGTCTGTCTGTCTGTCTGTCTGTCTGTCTGTCTGTCTGTCTGTCTGTCTGTCTGTCTGCCTGTCTGTCTGTCTGTCTGTCTGAACCGTGAACCAGACCCAGTAAACCCAGTAGACGTTCTGGTCCACTTCAGCTGGTTTTGGACCTGACAAATAATTAGATTTGTTGTCTCTGTTAGGTTTTATTTAATTCTATTTAATATTAATATTTTTACGTTTGGTCTCTTTTTGTAGTTAAATGCACTTTTATCTGGTGTTTTATATTTTTAACAAATATCTTAAATATTCTATTTTGCCTGGTCTTTGAATCCTGGTCCTGGTGGAGACGTTCAGAATCAGACCTTTAGAACGATCCCCTCAAACTTTTAATGTTTGCATTCTGAACTTTATTTTTGTTCATATTCTGTTCATTACAAGATGACATAATCTCTGCAGTGCGTTCGTGCATCCAGTGTCGGTTCAGTGGATGCACACGTGACGTATGTAAACTCGATGCTGTGATTCTGTGGCTTCATCTTCCAGCTGCGTGTCTCTAGTTGTGCAGAAACGAACAGGTGACAAAGAGAGCAGAAGAAGCATCACCACACTCCCCTGCTCACCTCTGCCTCCGTGGAGAGCAGCCATAGCAGCAGGAGGACTTTATAAAGAAAAAGAGGGACACCCATAGGTGATGTGGGGGTACTGCAGGCGTCACCCAGGCAGTGAGGACATACAGGTGGTGACCGCGTCAGGCCAACGCAACCAAGAGCAGCAGCCACACGTGAAAGTAAGCCGCTCTTCAAACCCGTCACGACAGACGTCCTGGAGCTCTTTGAAGAGCTAATGAGTTTTTAATCGCGTGTTAATAAAGCGTGTGACGTGTTCAAGAAGCACACGGACAAACCTGGATGTAGGGTTCGCTGTTCTTTTGTCCCCGATGGAAACAGATTCTCACACACACACACACACACACACACACACACTGATGGGTGAGTGACAGCTGGGCTCAGACAGAGAGGGGTGTGTCTTTGTGTTTGTTTACCCCTCTCCATCCATACATGTCAAACGTACCCTTACAGTGGCGACAAAGGACCTGTCTGTCCATATGTTTCTGTGTGATAGCAGCAGGCTGGGGCCTCTTGTTGTTCTTCACTTTCCCTCTTCTTCACACACACGCAAACACACACACACACACACACACACACACACACACACACACACACCTCAGAGGTAAACTCGTCAAGCCAAAATGTTCCCCTATAATAACACAAGCCTGACTCACCTGATTCTCCACTACATTACAAGTGTTAATTAATCCCCCAGCCAAACACAATGCATTCACAAATGGCTCCTATGTCTGCCAAGTACAAGTAGATGCAGGGTGAAATCCTGCTTTTTGGTCTGTCACAGCTAGCGGGGCAGAATTATAAGGCAACAAAGCCGCTTTTGTGTAACTAAGTTCACCTTTTATTGTTGGGCGTGGAGGTTAGCGCCGTGAAGCCGCCGTTCGGCGGATAATACACCCTCCTGTTTGCAGTCGTCACAAAGTCATGGAAATTATGTTCAAGTTATGAATCAGCAACTCATTAGTTTGAAATTCCAATCTGTTTTCATTCCATGTTGTGCTCGTGTAAGACCGCTGTTGTGCAACAGCTCTAATGTCCCATAATAAAATGCAAACAAGCCTGTTAATGCTGCCTTCAGCTTCCATTGATATGAGAACAGATAGAGTTTGTTCTGTGATCAGTTGCACAAATGAAAGCCTTTTTCTCGTGTTGATTTTAACAACACGGATGCTAATTACTGATTGATCTGCTGGTCTTACATGGGTGCCTTCAGAGTGTTGCTACTTGTTAGCTGCTAATCTACAGTTGGGGTAATGATAAGGTAATGAGGTGTGGTTCATTTTAATATAAGAGACAATTAGTTTAATGAAGACTTTGTCATTAGCTGGTCGTATCGTAACACTTTATGGGCCCCCGTGTAGAGGGTCGGTCCGGGGTCCACACCTTCGTATCGACACCATCACAGCTGGAAGCTCTGTGGCCGGTCCCAAACAGACCGCTCCATCTCCATCAGAGCCGTCCAGCTGAAGCCCAGACATCCACTGTGCTTCTTCCTGAAACATACCTCTTCTACCATAAGACAACGCTGCACTGAGGATGAGACAAAGGGGCATTTCTAGTACGATTACCCCTATGTAATCATTCTGTGTTAGTGTAAAGGTACCCCAGTAACAGCAGAGCTAATCTGGTCTATTAGACTTCTGATATCAAAGGTTTTTTCAAAGCTCAATCAAATATCAGGAAGCAGCTGAGAGGACGTTTACCACAGTTTACCCTCAACAGGTTCACGTGTTTTACACGACTTCCTGCTAGGGGCCTGAAAATGCTTCAACCTCCTAACCCCTAACCAACTACCCCTAACCCCTAACCAACTACCCCTAACCCCTAACCAACTACCCCTAACCCTAACCCCCTAGCCCCCTGACTCTAACCATAACCCTAGCCCTAACCCCCAAACCACCTACCCCTAACCCCAACCCCCTAACCGCCTGACCCTGACCCTGACCCTAACCACCTACCCCTGACCCCCTGTCACGGTTCGGCGTGGTAGTGCTGGTGTGTGGCAGGGAGAGAGGCCAAACTTGTGGGTGGAGCCACGGCTCCACACCTGTTGGTCCTCTCCACACCTGAGGCTCATCCACACACCAGTAACTGGTCTTCACACCTGAACTGGATTGCTCTAATGACAATGAGGCTTTTTAAGCGATTCGATCTGAGCTCTTTGCTGGTGCGTTCCTTTAGTCTGGTTTTCCTGGAGTCTGTGTCTGAAGTGGTTTATCTGAGGTCTAGACTTCTAGTTCTGTTTGAGTTTTCTGTTGTGATTAAATCATGGATGAAAGATTTCCCTACGGTGTCCTGCATTTGGGTCCATACCCCGACCGGCATGACACCCTGACTCTAGCCCTAACCCCCTAACCACCTACCCCGAACCCTAACACCTTGGCCCCCTGTCTCTAACCCTTACCCTAACCCCCTGACTCTAACCATAACCCTTAGCCCCTTAACCCCCTAACTCTAACCATAAACTTAACCCCTATCCCTAACGCCCTAGCCCCCTAACCCTAAACCTAACCCCTAACCCTAACCCCTGTATCAGTATCAACAACAACTACTAATGTTGGGCTGTTTAGTTTTGTGCGTAAGCTTTTATCGGTGTGTGATCTGGAGCCCCGTGGCCCCCACGGCCCAGTGTGGTCAGACAGTATCTCATCCCGCTGAGAGCTTTTAGTCACAAGCCTTGTGAAGTACAGCAGAAACATGGAAACACTTTCTAGCCTCACAAGTTCATGAGAAGTTCATGAGGAGCTATGGGTTGTTTACAGGCGGTGCTGCAGTGGAGGGATTAGCTCATATGCTAACGTTAATGCTTCCTGTTTGTGGTGTCGGCTACAGGCTGGATGGACAGGTGATAACATCTGTGGCCACCGCTGATGATGAGGGCAGCGGCTCTGCAGCAGCGGTTATGAGACGCTGTACAGTCTATCTCACAGTCCTTCCTGTAGCCGTCTGTCCGCAGGAAGGACGGAACCGTCGTCAACGCTTTGAAGGATGTGGGGGTTTATTGAGATGGAAAATGGCTGCCGGTTAGTGTCCTGGGCTAAGTAAATGATATAAAAGCCAATCCCAGTGTCTTAATGGCTTTCATTCTTCTCCGAGGGGGTGGAGGTAATTATAAAGTTCATTACTATAATGAGATAGGCTGGATTTGAGAGAAAGCCATCAGTAACTGGTCCAAGACGCGGCGATACACCGATCAAGTCACTGGAACAGGACCTGAAGGAGGTCTGGACAAGTTCCCATGATGCCAGGCGTTCCGAGTGTTTTTCCCGTCCTACGTGACGGATGAGGACTCAGTCTGTCAATGTATTAGTCTTCTCTTTAAGACATATCCATCACCTGTACTGTATCATGTACAGCATTTATTTACACTGTCATTTATTTATTATCAAGTGATTCAAATATTAAAGTCCATGAATGAATGATGTGAGAACAGAAGCTCAGCCAGTGACAGGTGGTCTGTTCTGTTCTGCCCTCTGTGTTCATGAGTAACTAAATGTTCCTGTGGAAACGGGTCTCCAGGAAGAAGACAAAGTTGGACACTTTGCAGACACGATAAAGTGTGTTGTTCTGTCGTAAACATTTCATGAAGATTGACCTGAATTCATTTTTATACACATCACTGTCCTCCATTCATTCATTCATTCATTCATTCATTCATTCATTCATTCATTCATTCATTCATTCATTGTCTTGAAGACATTGCTGGAGCTTATCCCAGCTGGTTACAAGTGAGAGGTGGGGTACACCCCAGATGAGACGCCAGGGCCACACAAACTCACAGCTACAGCCAAGCTAAATGTTTCTGGAGGTGGGAGGAAGCCGGAGAACCCGGAGAGAACCCACGCAGACACGGGGAGAGCATGAGAACTCCACACAGAAAGGACTGGAACCCAGAACCTTCTTGCCACCCACTGCACCACCTTGCTGCCCTCGAATTTACTTTTAAACAATATTTTACCCACTCAAATAAAACCCTTAAATAAATCCACTCAGATCCACACACTCTTAAGTTAAATCTTCATCTCGTCTGGTGTTTACTTCCTCCAGAGAGAAAACTTCCTGCTGGAATGGCCTGAAAGTTCCAACTTTTACAAATTTACTGAGAACACTGGTACGCGTCATTACTTTTCAAACTCATTACGTTTAATGAACTCCATTCAGCTTTTAACTAATCTGCATTTACTTGGAGGACTAATGAATAAAAGTGTTCTCATCTTGATAAATTATCCCAAACAGGGAAAACTGAATATGTTTTAAACTAACACTTAACTCCAGATCATTTCAGTTACAGGTCCATTGTTGTGCTGCGAGACACTTAACAAAGACATTAAGTCATTGAGCTGTGCAAACGCACAAACATTCACGCTGATGTCAGAAGCCAGTGTGTTGGTGACCGGTGATTTATCCACTACAGACAGATTATACAGACATTTAGTGATCAGTGGCTGTTAATTTTAGGCCATACTAACAGCCATATATAAAAATCTTCATTATGTTTTCTCCATAAAAAATCCCATTACGGTGCCATCCCACACATTCCACTTTAGGTATGTTTTAATAGTCACAACATCAGCATAAAGTCCAATGGTGCATTCCTGCAGTGTCCATCCATCCTGACATACTGCTGCACCTCATGTCCTGCATTCTCAGCTGCGTGAAAATCCTGGAGAGAGCTTTTACTTAGAAGTTAAAGAGTGGGAGAAAAGGAGCTGCGTGCGCTGAGATGACAGACTCTCACGGCACAAAGGAACGTGGAGCTGAAATAATGGTTCGTTTTGACTATGACTCAGCCGGTGTAAAGTATGCCTGAATTCCACTGTGAATTATTCGGGCCTCTGGCAGCTGATTTATCAAATAGGAGGGCTACATTTGTAATAAAGCAGAAGAAATTATTGCTCAGTGTTAATATTGGAGGTTTGATTGAAACGGATACAGAAGCCGTTGAAAATTGGACAGTAAATCACCGAGTTCCAGCCAGGCTGGGTTTTCTGAGCTGGGATGGATGTGTGTGTGTGTGTGTGTGTGTGTGTGTGTGTGTGTGTGTGTGTGTGTGTGTGTGTGTGTGTGTTTTCTTTTGCTTTGATTGGTAATTACAGAAACCTTATTTTCATTAGCTTCGTATGACATTGATAGTACTTTTAATCAGCTAATGTCAGTGGGTCTCTTGACGGGTACGTATGTGTATTTATCAAATGAACACGGGTCCATCAACACAGCTGTGACTGCGTGGATGCATTGTCTGATTTTTGTGAATTTAAGGTCCACATAAAGACACAGAGGGTGTATTTGGGGTAATATGCAAATAAATGTTGGTTAAATGTTGGATTAAATGGATAAATAGTTTTACACCAGCCTGTTATCAACTAGTGACAAACCTGAGGAGAGAACAAATGAACAAGAGGAAAATAACGCACACTGCATTAGAAAAAATAAATGTTTATTGTCCAAAACTGATTGATAAAAGACAATAAAAACATATAAATAGGTATTTTTTTAGTGTGTTAAGCTGATCTAACTATATTTTAGTCACATTAAGCAGATATTAATATGAACTGTTAACCTTTTTAATGGTTATTAGTGAATTTATATGACATTTGTGCTCTTTTTTTATTAGAATGGTAGCCATCTTTTATTTAGTTACTGCTGTTTGAGGGCATTCTGGGATTTTATATCACTATTTCAATCCCTCTGTTTGGAACCTGTATCTGAAAACATTTTGTGGGGAAGGTGAGATGACCGCTGCCCCCCATCCTCTACAGAAACAGGACACACAAAGGTCCCTACAGGGTAAACTGAACTCTCTACTCCAGTTGCAGTACAAATACTAGAGTACACATCCAGTGTGCGTGTGTGTGTGTGTGTGTGCGTGTGTGTGTGTGTGCGTGCGTGCGTGCGTGTGTGTGTGTGTGTGTGTGTGTGTGTGTGTGTGTGTGTGTGTGTGTGTGTGTGTGTGTGTGTGTGTGTGTGTGTTTCATTGTTAAAATGTGTCGACTCTCCTGCTGCACACAAACCTTGTTTGGAACCTTTGCATTATGTATGTACTCGTATGCATACGTCCTGCAAGTCGTGTAAATGCAGATGCATATTTATATATCAATAATCCATTAAAAGGAGTTTTTAATTGGCTGATGGGGATGGGGATGGGGGGGCTCATCGCTGTGGTGTGGGGACTATTAATTGCCTGTGACTCTGACTGTGTCCGCCCTTTAGTCGACTCGCCCGACACCGGCCAATCAATAGTCAGTGTGGCTGATTGTGGGGGAGTACCCCTTCCTTTATGGAGGTCTGAGCCTCATCCTGATCAATAGCTGCAGTGAGGGTCAGCTGACTGCACGTCCGCCATTAAAACAGTAAATGTTCATAAATATATTAGCATGCATATATACAACATGGCCATGGCGGGGGTGATGAGGGAGCAGAACAGCCCTTCTTCACCATGGAGGGGGCGTCAGCTGTCAGAATGGGCTGAACATTAGAAATGAAAGCAAAGTTTGAAGATTTGATCTCCGCACTTCCTCCATCCTCCCTGAAAATTACACTCAGATTCAAACTTCCTGCTTCCAGCAATTTGTAATGTTTGGTGGATACAAAGAGATTACCCTTTGGAGTCTCGCTTTGGTTTGCAGTCTCGTGTCTTTTAGAGCTCAAGTGTGTAATGGACAGATGGTGCTGCATTAACTGTATTTAGAAGTTGGTGCTTTTTGGGTTCAAGCCAACAACCTGCACATTTTGAAAAAATCAAGTAAAGAAAACAGCGTGGGGGGGGGGTCCTTAGAATATCTCAATACTCAATAAATCAACGATAGGAATAATTAGATCATAGAAAATAGTAATGACTGCATAACATGAAGCTATCAATGTAAGCAGAGTGAAGCCATCCACTCCACCTCCCTGTTCCCTAACAGCAAACATGATGAGAGAATAAAATACACCCAATTCAAGTGTATTTGATTTGTTTTTTTATACTTCCTGCTTTAAAGCTCTGAACGGTCAAGCTCCTGTCAGTGTTCATGATCTGTACGCGTCTGGATTAATAACTGTGTCAAGACTGCTTGAAAAAAAAATAGATCAGTATATAACAGACCTATTCTAACGGTTTAGTACATCTGGGGTCCAGTTACAAAATGAGATTATTCTCAATCTCCTTTATTTCCTCATGAGCTCAGTCAGAATGGAAATAATCTCATCAGTAAAAAAAGTGTGGTTTGACATTCAGCCTGTGTTTTGTCCCCTGTGAGCACCCGTAGCCTAATAGCACCTGATCTGATTTGTCCTGGACTAACTCTACATCACCCTGTGAGTGCAGACCACCTTCAGAGTCCTTTGCATGCTTGGCTTTCTAGAATTTGGATAGAATTTTATTGTTATATTATTTTGGGTTGGGTATTTCTATATCACAGTTTGATTGATTGATTGATTGATTGATTGATTGATTGATTGATTGATTGATTGATTGATTGATTGATTGATTGATTGATTGATTGATTACATTTCTGGATAACATGGTGTTTTGGTAACTGTAATTTTGATAGCTTCTTCCCATTCATCAGACTTTTTCCTCCCTAAAGTTTTCTGCCTCTCAATTATGAGCCCGACAGAAATTCATTTTACTGTTAAACTGTGCACGTCAGTGTTTGTTTGTTCATCATTGGACCCACATGTGGTGTAAAAATAATAAGTGTACACGTTTGCATTAGTTTATGGGTGCGCTAATGCAGGAAATGTATATTTGCCTTCCGTACATCTGACTTATAAATGTAGAATAAATGAGCCTTTACTGTCATTGCATCAAATACTATATACTGAATATAATGACATTAAAGTGCTGCTCCTTTGGTGCCTTTTTGGTGCCTTTGGTGCGCTGAGGGGAGTTTTATTTATTTTGTTATTTACTAGTGCTGTTACCTCTGGGGAAGAACCCATCCATAAATCTAGTGGTGTTGGGTTTGTATGACCTGCAGATGAAGTGCTAATGCTAATAGGGTAATGTAGCCCATTCTGAGCACATTCAGGGCTTTAACTGTAAGGAGCAGGACCTTCAAATAAACGTCAAGACGCTAAAAGTGGACGAGTGGGTTCCCATCTCAATAGCTGCAGAATTCAATAATGAGGGAGGTGCTTCTTAAGGAAGTTCTTTTAGGAAGACCAGTCAGTAAGTACTGTATTGATCAATACGGTCACACTCCAGCTACTGCCTGTTACCTGCCCCTCGTCAGATTTGTTTTCCTGTTTGGACTGATGACCAGACATTTTGAGTTCTGCTCTTTAGTTAAATACGGATTTCAACTCTGCGTCTGCCTACCCTCTTTGGGGTTCCATCTACCAGAAGGGTAACAGAACAATCTGGCTAACATGAACCCAACTGACAACGATCACGCTCAGCCAAAGACATCAATACCAGTAAACCCGATCGAACACCATATCAGTTAAGTACAGTGCAGTTTGACATTCAGCTGCAGGTTTGAACGTGTAACTCAGAGAGACAGACATCTTGGGGGGGTTTTGGCCACCATTCAGGGTTGATATTTTGACAGCTGATTATTGAATGTGTGTGTCATCTGCATACATGTAGAATCATGCCTGCTGATGTCAGCAATAATGTTTTATTTTAGAAAACAGGTTTATTTCTTTTCAAGCTTCTGACTGCTGAATAAAAGTCTGCATGTTTCTCTGTAGTTAATGAGCACATTAGAATCTGGTCTTACAGTAAGTGATGGCGTTGACGCCTTGGAAGAAATGAAGGACAAAATGAAGAAAATGCAGAAAGACATGGAGGAAAAAGACCAAAAAATTGTTGTCTTGGAACAGGGACAACAAAGAATGGATGATTTGGAACAAAGCATTCGTATAAATGATGTGATCATCACTGGAATCAACATCAAGCCGAGGAATTACAGAAATGCTATGGCTAGCGCTGACATCGAGTCTCTGGAGCAACAAGTGAGTTCTCTACTGAGGGATCTGGAGATAACTATAGATCAGACCAGATTGAGACATGTTACCCATCACCATCTGGAGGTAGGAGACCACCTGCAGTGCTGATTAAAACTCTTCTGAAAAACTCTGATTAAAGCTCTTCTGAAACAAGGCTTCAAACTGAAAAGAAAAAATGTCTACATCAATGAGAATCTCACTAAAAAGAATGATGATATCGCTAAAAAAACTCGACAACTGAAGAAGAATGGACTGATCGACAACACCTGGACCAACACCTGGACCAACACCTGGACCAACACCTGGACCAACACCTGGACCAACACCTGGACCAACACCTGGACCAACACCTGGACCAACAACTGCAGGATCTTCATCAGAACAAAGGGGTTTTCTCCGGACCAGATGAAAACAATGATGATCAGGAGTACAGAAGAGTTGGTGAAATATAAGCAATAATTATTTATTTAAATTATTTATTTATACAACGTCTTTTGGCTTTTGGCTGTGCCAATTCTCTCTGTCATTGTTATGTGTATTTATTCTATCTCTTGTGAGCAGATGTCACCTGAATTTCCCTTGGGATCATTAAAGTATATATCTATCTATCTATCTCAGTAAAGACGGACAAGAGTTGTTACTACACCAGAGATCAGTACAACAGAGTCACTTCAAGAGTGGAGCTCTACTATTTTGGACACGTCAAGTATTTCATGGAACAGTCGAAAAAATCAACATCACTGATGTCAGAAACATGGATTAATGAACAAAACAAAAATAAAAACAAAAATAAAAACAAAAAAACAACCATGTATTTGTGATGACATGGGATTACATTAACTTTGAGACTTTAAAGAGCATGTTGATATCTTCTGACAATATAATACCATGTGAAACTGTTAACATGTAACAAACTGGTTAATTCCTGTATGAACACTGTCTGCTGAGGGAGGTGAAGGTGATCATTATATTCTTGTGGAGAACACTGGTAAGGTCAACTTCCTGTTTGACTATCTATGATGTTAACAAACCTTGTGTTCCTAGGAAGAATGTAACCATGGTTATACTCTAGGGTAAAGGCTAATATCTGGAAGTGGATAAGGGTATGAACGTCTGTCAGAATTCACTGGATGAGCTGGTTGAAGACTTTTAATGTCTGAGTTTGTTGATTATATATTCTAATGAGAGAGATGTTTTGTTGATGATTTAGGGGACGGGAATCTTACAAGCCAATGGCTTCTACCCGTTAACCCTGTTTTTTTTCTTTTCGGATGTTGTTGATGATGTTTCAACACTGATGAAAGTGAAATATGTTGTAATAACATGTCTGGAAAGAAGAAAAATGAACTGAATAAATAAATAAATAAATAGTCTGGCAAACCTCAGCTAATGCTAAATAGTCACAACAGTTTCACGTGATTTATTAGAGTCATCTGGGTTTTATTCTTACAAAAACGCACCTTTTGTTTCTTTTCAACATCACATCTGTGCACATGTAGGCCTAAAACATTACAAACCCTTTTTACTCAGGATTAATCTCAAAGTTATGTTATGGTTGCATATTACACGCACATGTATTTATTTAAATTGATTTGTAATTCCACTACAAAGACGGCCATAAGCAATGTGAATTTGGTGCAAACGTTGCCATTATGTATGACATGATTCTAGATTTGCCACATACATACTGTATGTACTTGTATGTTTTTTTTACATGCTTCACCTCCAGCCTCAGTTTGACAAGAACAGCCTCTTTTGTCAACTTAAGAAGGCAGGAGGACTGCACGACAGGCAGCATGAGGTGTGTGTGTGTGTGTGTGTGTGTGTGTGTGTGTGTGTGTGTGTGTGTGTGTGTGTGTGTGTGTGTGTGTGTGTGTGTGTGTGTGTGTGTGTGTGTGTATTTTCCGCATGGCAAGGGGTAAGGTTCCAAACTGTAAGAGGATTAGTGACTTGAAAAAGGTAGCCGTCATTTAATTGAAGGCTTACCAGCCGCCGGAACAAGGCTAGCAGTCAAAGTGAAGGTATAACCCAGCCCAGAACATCCTGTTGAGACCATATTTGCTAAAGTCCATGTGTTTCCTTACGCCTGCCTTCCCCTCCTTCTTCTCAACCTCAGAGGCACGCATCACATTTTATCACTGAGCCTCAGCTTCTTAAAGACGTTTACACGTTTTGCAATTTTTAATCTCTTCAGCATGCTAAGAAAGGTGCCTTCAACTCACATTATTCAAATGCTGTGATCTTTGGAAACTGCTCAGGCCCAGAATCCTCTTCCTTTGGCCTGTGAGGAAGCTGGAGCCACGTCAAGAGTTTATGAGACGTGAGGAGCTGTATCTCTCCAGGCAACACTTTCACTGTGATTGTCAGTGTTCAGCTGTGGAGGCGCAGCCAGACAGTAGGTCCAGTAGGTCCAGGAGCCATTGTTTCAGACCTACACCCCTACAATATGTCCACATGGGGTCATCAGATTTTACATGAGGTCAGGTAAGGAAATATTACAGACCATTCATTGGTCAGAGACTGTTTTTTTTGGTGTCATTGCATCATTAGAATCTCTTACACAACACAATGTGAAGGCATTGTGTTCAGAAAGCCAAGACACATGAGTTAAATGTGGCTACGTGACGATCACTGAGCTGAAAGTAAAGCCAATACTTTTATTAAGTTTTATTAAGACATTTTGTCATTTTAAAAATGAAATAGCATTTATTTTTGCAGTGCACTGATTTAGCCTTGCAAACCAGTAGTCATTTATTTGTCTGTAGTGTCTGTAGTGTTGTGTCTGTAGTGTTGTGTCTGTAGTGTTGTGTCTGTAGTGTTGTGTCTGTAGTGTCTGTAGTGTTGTGTCTGTAGTGTTGTCTGTAGTGTTGTGTCTGTAGTGTTGTGTCTGTAGTGTTGTGTCTGTAGTGTTGTGTCTGTAGTGTTGTGTCTGTAGTGTCTGTAGTGTTGTGTCTGTAGTGTTGTGTCTGTAGTGTTGTGTCTGTAGTGTTGTCTGTAGTGTCTGTAGTGTTGTGTCTGTAGTGTTGTCTGTAGTGTCTGTAGTGTTGTGTCTGTAGTGTTGTCTGTAGTGTCTGTAGTGTTGTGTCTGTAGTGTTGTCTGTAGTGTCTGTAGTGTTGTGTCTATAGTGTTGTGTCTGTAGTGTTGTGTCTGTAGTGTTGTGTCTGTAGTGTTGTCTGTAGTGTTGTGTCTGTAGTGTTGTGTCTGCAGTGTTGTGTCTGTAGTGTTGTCTGTAGTGTTGTGTCTGTAGTGTTGTGTCTGTAGTGTTGTGTCTGTAGTGTTGTGTCTGTAGTATTGTGTCTGTAGTGTTGTGTCTGTAGTGTTGTCTGTAGTATTGTGTCTGTAGTGTTGTGTCTGTAGTGTTGTGTCTGTAGTGTTGTGTCTGTAGTGTTGTCTGTAGTGTCTGTAGTGTCTGTAGCTCCATGTGTTGTGGTAGTGTTGCTTCTTGTGTGACTTGTTGTTAGTGATCCTCGTTAAAAAGCGGTGTGAGTATTGACCAGTGCTAGTTGGTGACTGAAAGACTGTAATCCCCAAAATACGCCACCGGTCCATCCTGAGAGCAGACAGACAGCGTTAGCATTTGGACATTAGTATTCATCACCAGGATAAATATTGAAGGTTGGTGGGCAGATACCAGAAAATGAAGGAATGCTGCAGCTAATTCATAGACAGTGGATTATGACTTTGACAAATTGAGCATTCCGACTGTCCTCTGGAGGGAGAACTCCCCTTTCTATTCAATACTATTTAGTTTGCACAAGAGATGCACAAAAATGAAATGTTACAAAGGAACTGCAAAGAGTATTTTTCAGTTTTCCTAATGTCACACACACGTGTCACTGTGTTGTGTCTCCATACACAAATACTGAGTTGATTGGACTGTTTGCATCAATCTCATTGTGTTCTGGTGATTTCCAGAAGAATTTCTCATCATAAAGATTTTTTTAACCAGTTAAATAAAACACAATAACTGCACAATGATAATAGATCCCATAATAGTAACCACAAGGAGTTGCCTTGGCACCAAATAGGCAGTTGTTCAGATTTGAACAAAAACGCTTCGTATTTAGCAGGCAGCGAGTGTTTGTCGCTCTCCTCGTTGTTTATGCATTTATGGAAGAATCACACAAATAATCAGGGAGAGATGTTGATGCGAGGGAACATTATTTATATTACAATTTGCAGCTGTTGGTTTTGCAGATGAAAATCTCCACAAGCACACACACAGTGTGGGTGTGTGGGAGGAGGAATGTCTGAAATACAGGCTTACATAACTCCTGATTTACAAACCAATGGGATGAAATCTTCTATTATTGATTAACATGATGCTGGAAAATTGTCATGTGAATAAGCATTGAACAGGGAGTCATGGTTTCAAACACGTCAAGTTAAAATGTATCCTCACTTTCTGGCTCTGATTCCCAGAGATGGAGGTCAATTATAATCTGGAGATCAAGCCAGATTACAAAGCAGGATAAAATATTCCACCGTTCCCTTTAGACCCTGGTTTAGTTGTAAGTGGTGTATGAGATAACAACGAGTCAATGCATTTAATGCAAGCCGTGAATTCAACTTCATTTCTTACAGTTGAACTGGGTGTATAGTGACCACTGCATCAGTCAGTTTTCCTCCATTAACTTCATCTGCATTGATGCATTTCCTTCCAGTAATCATCTGGTTCTCCTGCTGCAAACTTTCCCAGTTTTCCCCGATTAATCAAACGACATTTTAACTTTTGGATTTCGATTTTTCAGCTTTCCAGTTTGGTGTTTTATTGCATTCTCATCCCCCTTTAAACACTACAGTCACATTTATACAGGACAGAGCAGCTATGGATCATATTATCATTGGTCCCTGTTGACGCAGTGATTCACTCGTACACAGAAGGATGTGGCTAAACTCTAAATGCAATAGTGTGACCCACAGACGGGCTCCTCAGAAAGGAAAATGACGGTGTAGCTACCAAATCACACGGCTCCAGCTCCTCTGGCAAACATACCTGGACATCCAAGACCGGGCAATCTCCAAACCTGTAATTGTCACCATGATACCAGCGTCGTTTGCTATTGCTATTGATCACAGAGCTATGATTGCTTGAAAGAGTAGATTTTGGCCAATAGCGCTGCAGGTGGGTCTGTGGTCATTAAATTCAGACCATGACCTCTCATCACTTATTTCTTGGAAGAATGGGAACAATGTTTTATTCATTCACATTTTGAGAGAGTGATTGAGATGGGTGGACAATCGCTATGATTGACCGCTATTAAGTCAAACACAGAGAAGCGTTGGTGTGTCTGGTTTGCAAGAGTTTACCGTCGAGAAGATGGTTTGATTGCTGATAAATTCAGGAGGAGCATCAGGCAGTGGCGTCTTGTCTCCAAACAGAAGGTACATCTAGTGGTAATTTGTTAATAATATTATAGTAACACAACCTCCTTTTCTGTTTCCTGTTTGAGCTCCTAGATCACAGTAGGACTCCTACACGTCTATGTAAATAGAGACAGTTTTATTCATTAGCGTTCTGCTAATGCTGGTGTTCCTCCTCAGCACCACTAACCACTGTTCACCACACGTTCACCACAACACAACGACATGTGATCCGTCATTGCTTCCCTTCAGCGTTACAGCAGCACTTTGACACCATCCCGGCCCTGCCAGTCAAACGGGACCTGTGCAAACCTGCTATTAGCATCCTTCCTGAGTGATCAAGTGGGCAGCTTCAAGAACAGCTGTGAGCATACCCAAGATGCACTGGGGTGGTGTTCACAATGCACCCTCAGATGAAGGCATTCTTTCTGCAGGGGGATTACTACCATTGAAGGACCCTCGTCCTCCTCAGCTGACATCAACACAAACAACAAGAACGATTGCTCCGTTGTGTGATTTATAAACATACAATACAGTTCATTCTGTGTGTGTGAAGATGTAGTGTGTGTGTGTGTGTGTGTGTGTGTGTGTGTGTGTGTGTTTCCCTTCCATGTGTCTCTTTTCGTATTAAGTGAGAAAGAGAAATCCAGTCACTACTGATCACTGGGGTCTCAGGTGATCACACAGGTGTGGATTGTGATCAATATGAATGTGATATAATACAGGTAAACCAGCATCAAGCGGTTCCAGGAGACGCAACGTTAGTGGAATGAACTGGTCTCCAGACTAAACTAGATAATCATTACCAGTTCTGCACTGAATTTTATAATGAATGTATTTTACTCATATTTAGTTAATATGAATCTATTTTAAACTGACAAACAATTAAATTGTATTTTTAACTTAATACAGTAAAAAAAGTCTCCATCTCATCTTCGGCTGCTTCTTCCTCATCATGGGTCACGGGGGTTGCTACGGGCTAATGATACATGATATGATTTATTCTGATTTATTGTACAGTAACGTGATATTATGTGTTTTCAGTGGTTTAATATTTGTGGCTGACAGAGGTAAAGTGGACGTGAAGTTTTTTCATGCAATATTTTTGAAAACCGACTGATAATCGAGAACAACGTAACTCCAAACGACAAAAGCCAAGTTATACCTGCACATGTTTTCAATATAAAACTTTATCAAATGAAGAGGAACCTCTTTAACTCAATGGAACATTGATTTACTGATGAGCAGTCAGTAAATCAGTCAGATGATCAGCCTGATTCTGAAATGTGTCGCTAATTCCAGAATGCACTTGATGATGTTGTGACCAAATATCTCTCTGGAGCGACCAATGATGGAGTTTATGATCTCCAACCGTCCAATCAGGACGGCCGTCACAGTGTAGTGTAAACTGTACAGTATTGGCTAATTGGCTCCCAGTGCTTCCAGTGCTAAGGGCTCCCTGAAGCACCGTTCAAGCCCATTTTCCCATCCAATCTGAGAGGCGAGCTGAGTCATTATCCCGGCCCCCGTGCCATTGGTTTCCAATGTTCCAGTCGACGGGGGGCCTCGTCGCTCTAATTCTGCTGCATTATTAGAATTGTTTTCCCAACACTGATCAGATTATAGCTCGGCGGGGGCCTCTTACAGCATCACACACACCGCTTAGCCCCCCGGGTGGATTTCATATTTACTTGTTGAGGGGAAAATGAGGTAAACCTGCAGTCGATACCAACTATCGTTCACACCGGTCAACTAGCAGGTCGTCTCTGATCAAACCAAACGAGGGTCCGATTCTCCCTGGCCCCTCGGGGGACTCACCCCATCACTTCCTGTTTGTATTTTTATGATCATAACGAGATTTGACTTTATTTTAGTTTGTTTTCAAAGTTGTTTTTCTGTCACTTCAGTGCAGATTTGAATAAAAATACTTTCTTACTTTGTCTATTGTAGCTCCTCTGTGTCTTCACTGACTTTTAGCAGCTTTTTAATACAAGTGAAGTCTCTAAGAATATAAAATATCACCACATCCAATCTGATCACTACTGTGGAAAAGTAAGAGCACTTGTACCATTTTTGGTTTCTGTTTTCTGGAGACATTTGGATGATTATTTTGGAACAGGACAAACGCCAGACGGCTGGAGGACAGTTCAAACCTCCCCCTGCTGTGGTGGGAACATGCTGGGTTTGACAAATGTAGTCGTTTGTATCACATGTTCACATGTTCTTGACTGTCCTCACGTGTTCATACGTGTTCTACCTCTATCATGAACCCTTGACGTGATCACTGTGTTCTCCCCGTATTCTAGGCTCTAGAAATCTGTTTTGTTATCTGTTACATGTCTTGTCCGTGTTAGAGAACACGCTTCATAACGTCACTCATCAAAAATCCCCCATCTGTATGTTTGTCCTTTCTGCACAAATATTGGGGGGTTTTTTTTCATTTTGAGGTCATTTATTAAAATTCACAGGAACCTTTTCCTGCTTTTTGCTATTTATTCATCTAAATTCTGATTGGTTTGGTAACGATAATGTTTCTCCATTCAGTGATGAAGATAACATGGACCAGGATGAGCCTGGAATTCTGATCACCTGTTTTTCTTCTGGGTCCATTTTCCACAGTTATATCTGGAAGTCATGAACAACAGTGATGCACAAACACTGTGATGATTTAATTTACGCAGAATATTTCAATTTCAACCCCCCAAAAATAACAACGTTAACGTTGTTTCACAAAAGAAGTTTAGTTAGAAAACAGTTCCGTCCATCCATCCATCCAGAACCCAGAGAGAACCCACACAGAAATGACCTGAAGTGACAGTGCTACCCACTGCGCCGTCCTGTCAACAGTATTAATGCGATCAACTTTTAGCAGCATTATCAGTTATAAAAACAAGTCTTTCTGTGATGAGGAGCCGTCGCCGTCATCCGGTCCCACGTTGCTCCCATATCTCGTGTCGCCGTTGCTAATTGCATCCCTGGAAATGGATCCAGATCGTCCACATGTGTTCAAGCCGGTGTTTGTTAGTGTGATTTGTGTGAGAGACGGTCCCGGCCGGTTCGCTGCTTTAATTTAACACCTTCTCAGAGTTCTCAACGCTGATGATGGATGTGAGGACACACCAGTAAATCAAACGTACACATCCAGAACCAGCATCTCCAACATTCTGGATTCCAGGATACAACCAGTACCGCTCTTGGTTTTACTGGGATGTTTTAATCCTGCTTGTTAAAGTGAATCCCGTCTTAAAAGGGACACACTAAATAAACACCCTCAGTTATTGTCAGATTTCATGAGAATAAAAACATATTATTTGTCTTTGCTGTAAGACGACTGTAAAACTGACTGAATGACAGATTTTACTTCTGCTTTTCATGACTTACATTTAAAATGTGTATAAAAATAATTTCTACCTAGCCTGAATGGAAATACGACATTGAGCATTCAAGAGGAAATAAAAACCATTTGATGACTGAAGTTTTCTTCTATGATCTATAATTATAAATTACTATATTGCATTCTTTGATCTGACTCATCTATTAATGTCATTCATGCCTGTTTTATTTCATGTAGTCACTCCTAGAAGCAGCTCAGTAGAACATTCTTTGTACAGAACATTACAAAGTGGGGGAATTGAAGTAGATGTTTTATGATCTCAGTGCCAACTGTAGTAAAACATATTTATTACATCAATATTAATCCCTCAGAACCTGTCCGTTTATTGATGCTACATTGCTTAACATTCCCCTGCACCAGTTTGTGAACAGAGATTTATCACTGAGCAAAGTTAGGAAAGGCCTTCACTTTGACAGAAGGTAAGAATCAGGATGAGTGTGTTTCCTGATTGTTCAGATATTAATCATGTTGAAAAAGGTAGAATCCTATCCTTCAGGTACACTTAATCAATTTGTTATTGATCATTTGATATCGATCATAATTAGTCCCAATGGGTTTTCTGTTCAGGTCCAGATCGACATCAGGGTCCAACTTTCTAACCTTTTTCACAAATTCCTGACATTTTTAGATTCTGTTCTGTTCTGATCTGTTCTAATCTGACCAGAGGCCTGTACCATAAAGCTGGATTACGGCTTAGCGAGATAACTTCAGGCTTAACCCTGGCTTTTCAGTACCATGAAGGTGGCTGGCTTTCTATCGGGCTACGTTGTCACGGTAACCTGTGCTGAACACCTAACCTGCTCCGGAGCAGGATAAGTTCGGGATAAGAGCTCAGCAGGTATAACAGCCCCACCTACTGACCAATCAGAGCTCAGCAGGTATAACAGCCCCACCTACTGACCAATCAGTTCTCTTGAAAACGGGCCGTCCGTTCCCTGAGAACCCGGTGGATCTCGGGTCACAGCTTGTGTGCAGAGCGCTCAGGCAGAGAGAATATTTAGGGATGGCTGTAATCCGGTGGGATTGGCTGAACAATGACTGTAGAAAGGTAGAGGTTTTGGGGGAGGGGTTACATTACATCTGTCAGCTGCTGGAGCCTCACATCAGGAATGGAACGCACCCCAACCACGCGCTGACAGCCCCCCACAGTGTGCATTGACCTGAGGGTCTTTGACACAGTTCATATATTTCTTAGTGATGTCATAATTATTATGATGTCCTGAAATCCCTCGTTGGACGGGTTACAAGCAAGACACAGATAAAATGTCATTGATCAGTGATTTGTTTCAGTAAATCATGGATTGATTGATTGATTGATTGGTGGATTGATTGATTGATTGATTGATTGATTGATTGATTGATTGATTGATTGATTGATTGATTGATTGATAGGTACTTTAATGTATTGTGTTGGCGATGCTGAAAACCTGTGAAGAACACAGTACGTAGAGCTGTTCATAAAGTCACGGGGCTACGATCACATGTCATAACCAAACATGTGGTTCACACACACATGTATGAACACACACATGTTACTGTAGTCAGATACACAAGTGCAGTCATAGTGGGGCAGTAATATTATAATGGCACTAACTTCCTCATTGACGCAGTCGGCCATGTTTTCCCAGAGATCCTTGCACCGTTTGGCAGCTGCAACTGTGTTGCTTTTTGCCTGGATTATTGATTTGTATTGATTGTATTTATTGATTATTATTGTTTGCTCCTCCATTGTGAAATATGCGTCTCGGGCCGGTTTGTTGCATGTTTGCGATTGGTCGCATGCAGCAAACTCCGCCCTTTTTATGTGAACATGCACAGATCTAGAGTGGACAAGTCTGGATTGAATTAGTGAGTTGATAGCCGGCTTTATGGTCCGAAAATCTGGAGGGTGGATGTCTGGGTAAGTGAAGCCAGATAAGGAAGAGGAAGCCCGGTTAGATTAATCCAGCTTTATGGTACAGGCCTCAGAGCTGATCTGATCTGATCTGTTCTGTTCTGATCTGATCTGATCTGATCTGATCTGATCTGATCTGATCTGATCTGATCTGTTCTGATCTGATCCGATCCGATCCGACCCAATCCGATCCGACCCGACCCGACCCGTTCTGACCTGACTTGACCTGACCTGACCTGACCTGACCTGACCTGACCTGACCTGACCTGATCTGATCTGATCTGATCTGATCTGATGAGACATGAAACCGTCTGGAGGACAAAAAATGAAACTGATGATGAACTTTATTCTATTAAAACTCACTTTTATTGTAACTACTTCATTTTCCTTGTTTGAATTAGACCAAATAGTCCAACTGAACGTTTAAACCAGCGTGTTTTCATTGTTATATAACCGACCCTGGAACCAGAATTCAAACTGGAACCAGGTTTCTGGAACCGGGTCTCTAAACATAATCCAAACACAGATTACGTTTCCTATTTAAAGCTGCTGTTGCTTTTATATGATAGTGCTTGCTGGGCGTGTGGCGCGTCAATTCACATGAGGGCCTGTGTGTGACCACGTTATGTCGAGTGTGTGTTGAGTCTCCACCCAACAGCAGACTGAAGGTAAACGTATCGCTGAGCAGGACGGGGGGAGGACCGGTGAAGGACGGCTGTCAGAGGAATGCTGGGATATCTTGACAGCCGCTCTGGAGGAAATGTGAGTGACAGGGATTGGCTCTGAGGGGATTGGCTCTGAGGGGATTGGCTCTGAGGAGATTGGCTCTGAGGGGATTGGCTCTGAGGGGATTGGCTCTGAGGTCCTGAGCGTAAGGAGAACGATTTGAGTTTTAACCAATGACATGTGAATACGAGATAAGTAATAAAGCAAACACAAGGAGCCAAACGAGCAGGGTCAGTTTATCTGCCAGGAATAGCAGAAGGTTCTTTACTGCATAAAGATAAATGGTCTGGAGCCGGGGGCGGAGCTCAGCCAGGAGGATGATGAGCCAGGACGAAGAGGAGGGAGAGGAAAAGATGAGCAAAACTCTACCAGGTCCCCAACGTGGACGTCATTCAATCGATCGATCGATCAATCAATCAATCGACCAGTCAATTAATCAATCAATTAATCAATCAATTAATCAATCAATCAGATGAATTGTAATAGAATCTATCATCACTGCTCTTTAACAGTCAGAAACCTTGAACGGATTCAGTAGAGACAGGAGGACCGGTGGAGAGAGCAACACAAACATGTGGAATTAGAGTTTACTCTTTACTATTTATAATATTCTTTTTAATGACTGCATTAACTGTGTGATAGTTACAGTAATGATGATGAAGATGATGATGATGATGAAGATCTCTGTGTCTCCACCATCAGCCCAGTAGGATAAGGAAACACAAAGACTGGAGAAAAAGAAAGTTATAACATGAATTAATTATGAATTACTGAGACGTGAACGTGTGGAGAGGAGCCCAGTGCATCATGGGAAGTCCCTCAGTAGCCTGAGCCTATAGGACAGGCTGAACTAGCATACATTATGAGAATAAACTAAAGGAATGTTCTCAACCTGCTCTTAAACACAGGGGGGGTCTAACTCCTGGACTGATGGATGGACTGTCCATAGCAGACATTTCTTTCAGCTGCAGAAATTTTTAAATTGTCTGGAAATACAATTTTAACAAAAGCTGGATTAGATCCATTCAGTTTGTTGACAAGCTGTTGAAACCTTTCAGTTTTAGCTGAACTTTTAAAGGATTTTAATCACATATAATACGACGATTAAAGCCTGAAACTGGGACTTGAACCCATATTTTCTTTGTATTGTATGGTTTCTCGTCTGCGCTGCCGCTTTGCATGCTGGGCGACAGCCGATCGATACGCTGCCCTCTGCGTCTGGAGACTCTCTGTCAGTGGATAACCAGCCTGTGTGTGCAGCGCCTCTGGACTCGTCGCTCACAGCCAGCAGACAGCCTCCAGCAGGGCGGCGCCATCACCGGCTAGAGGAGATGTTTCTCAGTGGCCTTCATGGAACCAGAGTGGCGTCTTAAATGACTTGGATTGATGGGTTTGGCATGACGTTCTGTGGAGCGAGAGCCTCGTGGGACAGAGGGGGCTGCTGGGATGGATCAGTGTTCCAACACTTCTTGTGATAACACAACAACATACTTGTGATAATGCAGTCCAGATGCCAGAGCTCCAAACGCAGGTGCTCAGCGGGCTCGTGTTAATTGCTGCTAATTGGTGTAGCAACACATCAAGGCATATGTGGTCGGTGTGTGTTAGGGTGAGAACAGGGGGACTGGCAAGTGTGTGTGCTCTAGGCTGGATTAGATTATTCAGGAGCTCTAATGCTGTCTAGGACAAAAGGACACACCACTTTTATTCACAGAAAATTATATTGGTGGGGACAACAAACAGGACATTTATTCTCTTTAACCCGGTTTGTAGAGGAAACACTTTCCTCTATGACTTCACTGGATGAGGATGTAAATATGGACAGAATTCTAATCTGACAATAAAAATTAATCTATTCATGCAAGATGCAGGAATGATTAAGATGCAAATATTCTTAGTGCTCTGATGTATACAGATCAAGAAAACATGTTCAGACTTCGTTATTGGCTTTGGGTTCATTCAGAATTTATATATACTATATACAAACTAGTGCATCCCTGGGATGCGCTTCAAGAACAATGTGTGCATCCCAACATGACGTTCATGCATCCCAAAAGTAATAACAGAAAATACGGTAGAAGCGTATGCAAGGGTTGAGTTTAGTCAACAGTACAATATAAAAACTAAAGAAACTGTTCATTTTAATTATTGATAGCTACGTCATAATTGTTTAAGTACGAAGAAAAAAAATAGTAAAATTATATATTAGGTTTATTAAAATGTTATAGCCTGGAACTAAATTAAAAAATCAACTTTTGCAAATAAAGAAAGATGTAATTCAGTTTGTTTGTTTTTTACTTTGGCTTTTCACTCAATAGTTTAATTTTCCTTTAATTCATATATTCTCCTGTGGACAAGCTGACAGAACTTTCACACACATTTCAGTAATATCTGTAGTTATATCTGTAGTAATATCTGCAGTTATATCTGTAGTAATATCTGTAGTAATATCTGTAGTTATATCTGCAGTAAAATCTGTAGTAATATCTGTAGTAATATCTGTAGTTATATCTGTAGTAAAATCTGTAGTAATATCTGTAGCAACATCTGTAGTAACATCTGTAGTAACATCTGTTGTAAAATCTGTAGTAACATCTGTAGTAACATCTGTAGTAACATCTGTAGTAATATCTGTAGTAATATCTGTAGTAATATCTGTAGTAACATCTGTAGTAATATCTGTAGTAATAGCTGTAGTAATATCTGTAGTAACATCTGTAGTAATACTGTAGTAATATCTGTAGTAGTATCTGTAGTAATATCTGTAGTAACATCTGTAGTAATATCTGTAGTAACATCTGTAGTAATATCTGTAGTAATATCTGTAGTAACATCTGTAGTAATATCTGTAGTAATAGCTGTAGTAACATCTGTAGTAATATCTGTAGTAACATCTGTAGTAATATCTGTAGTAACATCTGTAGTAATACTGTAGTAACATCTGTAGTAATACTGTAGTAATATCTGTAGTAACATCTGTAGTAACATCTGTAGTAACATCTGTAGTAATATCTGTAGTAATATCTGTAGTAATAACTGTAGTAATAACTGTAGTAGTATCTGTCTCTTTTTCTAATTTAACTTCTGATTATTTTTTAGCACTCACTGTCACTTGGTTTTTCTACAACTACTGCATCTTTTACAGAGTCATGGTGATAATCAATCAATCAATCACACAATCAATCAACCTTCATTTGTGTAGCCCTTAATCCCTTTAACAGACAGACAACCCCAACAGGACTCTTCTTGTTCTCTGGGGGGTCGAACTAACTCCTCTCTCACTGCAGCGTTTAAACCAGCAGACGTGTTGCTGATTGGTTTAATCAGACAGAATCACGCAGGTGAGTCTCGTGAAGAGAAACTCACGCGAGATCAGAACATAATGGAGATTTTCAGGTTTGAAATTTAAATGGAACAATGGAAAAACTGAATATTTTTGTTGAATGGAGGACGCACGCTGTCTGACGATCGTGTGTTCCCGGCAAAAAATGTGCGTCAAAGACAAAAGGATGCACGCAAACGATGACGCTGCATTGACATTCTAATGAAAATATAGATGCTTAGAGGTTTTAGCAAATATTTAATTTTTAAAGTGTTAGTTTGAGATTATTGAAAGGTTCTCTGTTTGTTTCTGAATGTATTCTTAAAGGTCTTTCAGTGGTTTTGGAGAACGATGCATTCCTACCGTCGTTGTGAATCTCCAGAAGAGTTTTCTAGCATGAGAAATTGTAGTTGAGAGGACATTGGGAGTTAAATGTGTGTAGGTCTCATCTCCATGTGTAAACGCAGCAGGACGCGTTCTTTAACTGACCTTCATTTAAAGGGATGTTTCATGATAACACCCATAATATTCTAACAGAAGACGTCAAACCACCATGGAGTTCTCTCTACACTCAGTGTGTTTTTTCAGCCACAGCATCAGAATAGATGCATCAAGCCTTTTTGGTGCTACAATGAATTAGCGATGAGCAGCTGCAGGTGTTCACAGCGTGGCTCAGAGAGGATCCGGTGTGACACCAGAATGAGACGGAACACGTCCCACATCACAGGGACGGGTTCATCTCATCTTAATGATGCAATCCTTTGGCTCCGTTCACAATTATTTCCACTTGCTGCCCCCCGCTCCAGCTCGCCTGGCTGCAGAACACAACTTCTGTAAAGTCCTTGAAGGGGTCTCCGAGATGGGGGGGGGGTGGAGGAGGGTAGAGGGAGAGATAGAGAGGTGGGGGGGGGGGGCTGGCGAGATGAAAGAAACAGCTGTATACAAATGACAGGCTTGCACCACCCAGCCCCCCCCCACCTGCAGTGATGCTGCCCTGTGCGGTCATCGAACAGCTTCAAAGAGCCAGGCAGGCGAGGCGATGTGAGGGGGCCGAATCCTCAAAGAGACAGCCTCCCCCCCCTCCGCCGCTGACGCCACGGCCTCCGAGACACCCCCACAATCTGCCTCACCCCCCCCTCCTCAGCCTCATCCTCCCCCCGCCCGTCAAGAGTGAGACAAGAAATAGAGGAGGAGGAGGAGGAGGAGGAGGAGGATGGTGTGACTTCTTCACAGGCACAGAAAAAGTGACAGCTGTGATGTGAGGTGAGAGCGACAAGTGTGTGTTGTGTTCACTAGTATGTCTTTGTAGGAAAATACTACAAAAACACCAAACTGTCTGTCTGTCTGTCTGTCTGTCTGTCTGTCTGTCTGTCTGTCTGTCTGTCTGTCTGTCTGATAAATGTTACATCATCAGAGTAACACTGTTCTCAAAGGGTCAGATGTAACCAATAAATGTAACTCCTTAATGTAACTAATAAATGTAACTAAATGTAACTCAGTGTAATGTAACTAAATGTAACTACTCCTTAATGTAACTAATAAATGTAACTAAATGTAACTCAGTGTAATGTAACTAAATGTAACTACTCCTTAATGTAACTAATAAATGTAACTAAATGT